>NC_090651.1:191834914-191859914 GCF_040937935.1 Hyperolius riggenbachi | reverse complement strand
TTAGGTCCTCAGCTTAATATTGTGTTTCCTCTACCTGAAGGAAGCATTATTTTGGGGTGTGCAGGTTTCTGGTGGGACCCTGATTTTTTTGAACCTTGCTATAACGAGACTTCCGGAGCCTTTATGAGCAGACGGAAGCTGATGGGCAAATTCTGAAACCACAAGACCAAACTGCCTAAGATTCGAACTCGAAAGGGTCCAAGATGCTATTAAATCTGATCAAGCTCCCGATGGAATGCTACCTCACCAGATCAGGAAAGAGAAAGCCAGTAGGTGCAAAGTCTAAGATGGAGGGCAGCAGAGCAGAAAGTAAGATGGCAATGTTAGAAAAGACGAAAGGAACTCCAGAGAGAGAGTAAAAACAAGGAACACCAAGAGCCCCAATAGTGTAATATGTACTGGTAAATGGTTACTAGGTAGAGTAAATATTAAAACTCACAAACCAGGGTTACCATTAGGCAACCACTGTAAAGGCAGGTGGGGAGATTTTCCTGACCCCAATATTATGCAGGAGAACAGAGGAGCCAAAAGGATAAAATGAAGCTAAAATGAGCTTAATAACAAAATTCTTGGTAAATAGAGGAGGTAGTGGTGGACTTACCTCCTCCAAGTAGACACACAACAACTGTAGTAAACACAGTCAATATATTTTATTTATGAACTCCAAATATGCAACGCGTTTTGCAGGTGGGGGTGATTGGGATAAAAACAGTGGAAAAGGTAATTGTGAGCAGTGATGAGCAAAACTGTTAATATTCTTTTCACATAAAATCTTGCAAAAATAATGTTTAATTCAAATTTCAAGTAAACCATTTTTTTGGGGGGAAAAAAAAAATCCCCTTAACTTGTGCGGTTTTTGCGTACATTGCACATATCCACGAAAAAAAACCGATCTTTTGGGCTAGAATAAAAACTATTGTTTTGGACGCTTTGCGCTAAAATATAGTTCTATATGTTTTCACAAAAATATTGAGATAAAAGCAAAGAATGTAAAAATCAAAGATAAACCTCGAATCAAAAAACCGAATTCTCAATGCAAAAATTCACAAGCAATGGAAAAAATTGAAGGTATCATAAGGAAAGACAGCTGGGACTTACCATATGTGGTCAGTAGAAGAGCCAGGCACCTCTGTGAGGGCTCACTTCCAGGAGTGCTCATATAACCGGTTCAGCACCACAGTCCGAAAATCTCATGCATCCGAGCAACATTCACCTCCCATTCATTCGCCTATAACTTTATTGCTACTTATCACAATGAATTGATCTAGATCTTGTTTTTTCCGCCACTAATTAGGCTTTCTTTGGGTGCTACATTTTGCTAAGAATTATTTTTTTCTAAATCCATTTTAACAGGAAGATTAAGAAAGAAATGAAAAAAATGCATTATTTCTCAGTTTTAGGCCATTATAGTTTGAAATGAATATACGCTACCGTGATTAAAACTCATGTATTTTATATGCCCATCTGTCCCGGTTATTACACCGTTTAAACGATGTCCCTATCACAATTTATGGTGCCGATATTTCATTTAGAAATAAAGGTGCATTTTTTCAATTTGCGTCCATCACTATTTATAAGCTTATAATTTTAAATAATATAATAACATACTCTCTTGACGTGCATATTTAAAAAGTTCAGACCCTTGGGTAACTATTTATGTTGTTTTTGTTTTTTTTTATTGTATTTTTTTTTATTTTTTTTTTAATAAAAAATGTATGTGGGTAATTTTTGGTGTGGGAGGGAAACTGTTTGTTTTACATGTAAAATAATAGTTTTCTTTAATTAAAAATGTATGTGGGTGCAGTTTACTATTTGGCCACAAGATGGCCACAGTGAAAAAATTCCTAGATGCGAACGATTTCGCATCTAGGAACTAAAGATCAGAGGAGTTGTTTCCTGGGGGCAGAAATACCGCGCTCTCTGGAGAGAAAGCGTCGGTATTTCTGCGGGGAGGTTAGATCGGTGAATGGAAATTATATTCCCATTCACTGATCGGGGGGCTAGCGGGGGGCGGCGGGTACGCGCGTGGGCGCGCGCCCGATCGCGCGCACCACGCAGGGGAAGATGCAGTGCCTATCTGGATGAGAAAGCTCGTCCAGATAGGCCGAACTGGTTATACTAGTTTGGGGGTTGATTGACCAATCACAGTGCTTGGTAAATGTGCTGAGTCATTCTGCACATGTGCAGATGCAACTAGCAGTTGCTAGTATCATTTTGGAATAGAGCAAGATTAAGGGCAAGTTCATTTTAGTGATGCAGTGTCATCTAGTGGTGGATTGTGATATATGTATATAGGAGATTGTATGATAAAGTGCATAGTAGAGTGGAACAATTACATATTACCTGAACAGATAAAATAAGTACCTGCAAGACAGGTTAAAATGATGTGATACATGTAAAATAATAAGATAATCAAAGAATAATAATAATAATGCATACTATAAAAATATATAAAAACCTCTAAGAAAAGCATGATATAAAACACTAGGAAAGATTGTCACATCTTTGTCACTTGATGTTGTAGCATCATGATATAAGTAACCATATTGTTGTCTATCCATCCATAGGTTTTTGCAGTTTTGTGGCAATGTATAGATTGTTCATAATTTACAGTAAAAATATAAAATTGTAAAATCACAACATCAGAAATTAAAAAATTAAAAGAGAGGACTAGATAAAAGTGTGAACGGAACAGTATGAATATATTGCTTAGAAAATTAATAGATTTTTTCTAGGACCTCGTTTAATCCTTCCGGAGTGAGTGTCCTAAGCGTCTGGATCCAGTACATTTCTAGTTTTTTGAGTTTCTCAAATGCCGCTGGTTCTGATTCGTTAATGGTGTCTATTAAGGTGATGGAAAAAGTGTCGGGTTTGCTCTGGTGCATGAGGTGAAAGTGGCGTGAAACACTGTGCATGGGAAATTTATTAAGAATGTTCCTTTTATGTTGGCCGATTCGGCTCCGGGCTTCTTGAGTTGTTCTGCCAACATACTGGAGATGACAGGCACAAGTAATCACGTAAATAACGAATTTGGACTGGCAGGAGATGTGTTTCTTTATGGAGTAATGGGTATTGGTGACAAATGATTTAAATGAGGAGGTATTGGAGACAAAGGTGCATGCTAGACAACGGATGTGGTTGCAGGACCAGGATCCTGGTGTGGAGGGGGCTTGGTTAGGTGTACTTTCAGTTTTGTGGCAGCGGAGTCTGCTGGGGGCTAGTAAGTTACGGAGGTTGGGTGCTCTTATATAAGTGATGAGTGGCTTATTGGGTAGAATGGGTCTGAGGTATGGGTACTGGAGTAAAATTTTCCATCTTTTGTTGAGTATTGATCTGATGCCCTGGTATTCTTTGCTAAATTGTGTGATGAACCTCCCCTGTTCCACCCCCCACCAACTGGTTATGTCCCAATCACAGCCCCCACCCCCCACAGCCCAAGCCCACAGACACCCCTACCCTCATCAACACTCCCCTACCCATCCAACCACTACCCACAACACTGCCCAACACAACACACTCTACCCTCAGACCCAATCTAGAACCAAAACCCATGAGGACAAACTCCAAAAAAAGAACTTTTAATGAAATAGCCAGCAGCCCAGACAAATCTGATGACAACATGGAGATGACAGGTCACACCCACCACCACCGTCCCTGTCTCCACTACCAAGGCTGCCAAAGTACCTCACTTGGACCCCCTCATCGCCAACCCCACCACATTAGCCCAAAACGTCATTCAGGACCACACCCCCATACCGATTTCTGAACCAGTTTCCCCAACAGAATTTGGGATCTCACAGATCAGCCTCTGTGATACAGACCCATCATCACCCAACTATTCCCCACTCCCGAGTCCCCACCCCCAACCCACCCGGGCAGCCCTTCTCTCTCAAAGTCTTCCCCTCCTGGCCCCAAACACGGTTCAAACCTCAATGAAATACTTTTTCCAACCCCTCAAGATTCAAGCCCATCAAGCACCCACTCTACAAAAGAAACCCAATCTGTCCAACTCTTTTTTAGAATTGCCCCCATCCCTCTCCCAGAAAACGACGACCACCCCACAACCCTACCCAGTCACCACCCAGAACAGAACCCACCACCCCGAGTAACCATATTAACCTCTTCCCCACCCAAACGTAGGAAAAGGGGCTCGAGGGGAAAAGGCAAAAACAAAATACCCACACAAACAGAATCCAAAGATCAACCCATAAAATGCATTTTTAACCTCTCGAGCCACATACTCACTCAACATGAAACTACACTGCTGGAAAAGGGTCTGTCTTTCTGTCCCATCAATTCCACCAATATGTTTGATCTCTTTACTGACCTCAATTCCTACATACGGAAACTCACCCTCAAAAGACACTTCGCCATCAAAAAGAATCAAACCCTACTCACCTCCGCCCCTCTCATTATCACGAATAACGACAATTTACTGGTAGTCTCTTCTGATCCAAACGAAATACAACTTGAAAGATGCATCACCACACAGCTTAAAGGCAAATCCCGCTTCTATCCCACAGCCTCAAAGGGTAATTTCATAGAAACATTTTACTCCCTGGTTTTAGATGATTTACAGACCTTACAATATCACACACCTACCGTTAAACCCAATCTCACACCCAAAGAAAACTCTGCTCTCAAATCTCTCCTCAACAATCCAGACTTCATTATAAAATCCGCCGATAAAGGTGGCGGTATAGTTATCCTCAACAGAACAGACTACTTAGAGGAAGCCGCAAGGCTCCTTGAAGACCCCAGACACTACAATAAACTTTCCTCAGACCCCACCATCACACTCAATAAAATCCTTAAAGACTTCATCAACCAAGCCCTACTACTAAACATCATCACCAAAAACGAACGTAATTTCATTCTTAATTTTCACCCCAAAACCCCCTTCTTCTACTATCTCCCCAAAATACACAAAGATCTCCATAAACCACCCGGCCGACCAATTATATCAGGTATAGACTCCATGACAAGCAATCTCTCCCGCTTCATCGACCGACACCTACAACCAATAGTTACCAACCTCCCATCATATCTGAAGGACTCACAACATCTGATACAAATACTATACCACATCCCCTGGTCCTCTGAATACCATTGGCTCACTTGTGACATCACATCGCTTTACACCAACATTCCCCATCAGTTTGGTTTATCAGCTATACAATTCTTCCTTACCACTGTTCCCTCCATGCCACCCATACAACAGAATTTTCTTTTACAATGCACCGAATTCATCCTTAACAATAACATTTTTTCCTTCAATGACAAATACTACCACCAAACCAGCGGCACAGCTATGGGTAGCTCCTTTGCACCATCATATGCAAACCTCACCATGGGCTACATTGAACAACAACTAATAGAAACTGAACATCCATTTACCGACAACATTATACTATACAAACGTTACATCGATGACCTGTTTTTATTTGGAAAGGTGCCATCACACTCATCCCCGCATTCATACAATTTCTAAACACAAAGCCGGCCTTCAATTCACCTCACAACATCACCCTGTATCCATCGACTTCCTGGACCTAACGATTTTCACCGAACACAGTAAAATCAAAACCAAGACCTTCTTCAAATCCGTAGACTCCAAAAACTACATCCATTTCAATAGCTTTCATCACCGACCTTGGACCCAAAATACACCCTACAGCCAGTTCAGACGCATATACAGAAACTGCACCGATAACCATGATTATATTACACAATCCAAAAAACTTACCAAGAAATTTACTGCTCGAAAATACCCGAAAAAACTCATCCGCGATGCATGCCATAAAGCTAAACAACCCTCCATTTCATACCCAGTACCCAATCCTAATACTGATGCAAACCCACCCCCCAGATTCATCACACAATTTAGCAAAGAACACCAGAGCATCAGATCAATACTCAACAAAAGATGGGAAATTTTACTCCAGTACCCATACCTCAGACCCATTCTACCCAATAAGCCACTCATCACTTATATAAGAGCACCCAACCTCCGTAACTTACTAGCCCCCAGCAGACTCCGCTGCCACAAAACTGAAAGTACACCTAACCAAGCCCCCTCCACACCAGGATCCTGGTCCTGCAACCACATCCGTTGTCTAGCATGCACCTTTGTCTCCAATACCTCCTCATTTAAATCATTTGTCACCAATACCCATTACTCCATAAAGAAACACATCTCCTGCCAGTCCAAATTCGTTATTTACGTGATTACTTGTGCCTGTCATCTCCAGTATGTTGGCAGAACAACTCAAGAAGCCCGGAGCCGAATCGGCCAACATAAAAGGCACATTCTTAATAAATTTCCCATGCACAGTGTTTCACGCCACTTTCACCTCATGCACCAGAGCAAACCCGACACTTTTTCCATCACCTTAATAGAGACCATTAACGAATCAGAACCAGCGGCATTTGAGAAACTCAAAAAACTAGAAATGTACTGGATCCAGACTCTTAGGACACTCACTCCAGAAGGATTAAACGAGGTCCTAGAAAAAATCTATTAATTTTCTAAGCAATATATTCATACTGTTCCGTTCACACTTTTATCTAGTCCTCTCTTTTAATTTTTTAATTTCTGATGATGTGATTTTACAATTTTATATTTTTACTGTAAATTATGAACAATCTATACATTGCCACAAAACTGCAAAAACCTATGGATGGATAGACAACAATATGGCTACTTATATCATGATGCTACAACATCAAGTGACACAGATGTGACAATCTTTCCTAGTGTTTTATATCATGCTTTTCTTAGAGGTTTTTATATATTTTTGTAGTATGCATTATTAATATTCTTTGATTATCTTATTATTTTACATGTATCACATCATTTTAACCTGTCTTGCAGGTACTTATTTTATCTGTTCAGGTAATATGTAATTGTTCCGCTCTACTATGCACTTTATCATACAATCTCCTATATACATATATCACAATCCACCACTAGATGGCACTGCATCACTAAAATGAACTTGCCCTTAATCTTGCCCTATTCCAAAATGGCACCAGCAACTGCTAGTTGCATCTGCACATGTGCAGAATGACTCAGCATATTTACCAAGCACTGTGATTGGTCAATCAACCCCCAAACTAGTATAAATGAGCACTCCTGGAAGTGAGCCCTCCCAGAGGTGCCTGGCTCTTCTACTGACCACATATGGTAAGTCCCAGCTGTCTTTCCTTATGATACCTTCATTTTTTTCCATTGCTTGTGAATTTTTGCATTGAGAATTCGGTTTTTTGATTCGAGGTTTATCTTTCATTTTTACATTCTTTGCTTTTAGCTCAATATGTTTGTGAAAACATATAGAACTATATTTTAGCGCAAAGCGTCCAAAACAATAATTTTTATTCTAGCCCAAAAGATCAGTGTTTTTTTCGTGGATATGTGCAATGTACGCAAAAACCGCGCAAGTTAACGGGAATTTTTTATTTTTTTTTCCCCCCAATATTGTTTACTTGAAATTTGAATTAAACATTATTATTGCAAGATTTTATGTGAAAAGAATATTAACAGTTTTGCTCATTACTGCTCACAATTACCTTTTCCACTGTTTTTATCCCAATCACCCCCACTTTTTAATACCTATTTCACCTCTGATGTTTGATATTTATTTATAATTTTTATATATATTGTATTTTTATACAATTTAATGACTGTATGACTACACATGGGTTATGAGCCAATTATCTCTGTTTACAGCTATTGCTCCGTTGTTATTGCCTGATGAAGCGGGATCAAACCTGCGAAACGCGTTGCATATTTGGAGTTCATAAATAAAATATATTGACTGTGTTTACTACAGTCTTGTGTGTCTACTTGGAGGAGGTAAGTCCACCACTACCTCCTCTATTTACCAAGAATTTGGTTTTTAAGCTCATTTAGCTTCCTTTTATCCTTTTGGCGCCTCTGTTCTCCTGCATAATCCAGAGAGAGAGTGGACACCTCAGAGTGGGACTGTAAAGAGAAGGTGCAATCAGGATGGGGGTAAGCACCATTGCCTCTCTAAAAACTTAAAAATAAAAATTGTTGCAGAAATGAGAATGGTGCTATTCCCTGGCATACACAAAATAATTGGGGATGCCATGAGTAAGTCCCTGAGATCAAAGAGCAAAAGAGCCAGGGGAAAGACTGTGAAGCCGAGAGAACAATACTTGTGTGAAAGGAAACTTGAGTTGACTGTTAGAATCACTCACTAAGATGAAATTGAGGCAAATAGTGGAATAGAAGACCTAGAAAATAGGTCCTGCAGAACCTACAAACACTTTATCAGGGTACCTGAAGAAATTCTAGCTGAGCAACTCACTTAATTGTGTTCAATGGAAATATCAATACTTCTGTGGGTAGAGGTTCCGCTAAAAAGTGAAAGGGCAAACAGACTAGGCCCCCCAAAATAAATACTGGTACTTTTTGTGAATTAATCTTTTTTTATCAGTGATGGCATAACAAACAGGGTTAGAAAAAACAACAATCTAAGAAATGCTGATACCAGTACACACTCTGTTTACCATTGTTATAGCAGATGCAATACCATAACGCAAAGCATATTTTCTCCATCCCTCAGCTGGGACACGTCCTCAGGAGTTTGGGCACGCCCAGACACCTGTTGAAACACACAGAAAAAAAGGATTAAAAGCTCCCGCCCTCCCTCTAACCTCAGTTGTTTTTGTGTTTCCGCCCGGAAGCACATGGAAAAGTAGCTCCAGTTTGTTTTTTTCTTTTTCTCACCAGAGGGTGAGCTGTCACTGGCAGAGGTACCTGTGTAGGCCGGGAAGAAGCTTGTCGGGACATCGGGGGAAGAAGGTGCCTTTGCCGCCATTGGACTGGACGCCCTCGGGTGGAATAGGGCCGTCCAGCTTCCTTCCTCCCGCGCGGCTAGACTGGCCGGCCTTTTCAACTGATGGCAATGGCAGAGCTCGGGAGGAGGAGTGGTCGCACCGGAAGTGACGTGTTACGGCACTTCCGGTTGCGGATAAAAGGACGCCAGGGATCCCGCATGGTGGAAGATGGAGTCCGCAAGTGCGTCCACCATGTCCGCGTCGGCAGCGTCAGCCACAGGGGCAGCGGCAGCGCCAGCCACAGGGGCAGCGGCAGCGCCAGCCACAGAGGCAGCAGCAGCGCCATCCACAAGGGCAGCAGCGCCAGCCACAGGGGCAGCAGCAGCAGCAGCGCCATCCACAAGGGCAGCGCCAGCCTCAGGGGCAGCGGCAGCATCTTCCTCAGCCACATCAGGAACCAGACTGCAAACTGATGGTGGGGTGAGTGGGAGTGATATCTCCCATAAGGAAAAACCTTATATAACAGTGTGAATAATAAGGGTTCCTGTTTTTTGTGTGTTTTTTCCTTGTTTTCTCTCTAGGCCAGAGTGGAGTCTAAATCTGGTAGTTCTAGTGAGAAGGCTAGGTCTAAGAAATGTTGCCAGTGTCAGACTAAGCTATCTTCCAGTTATGCTAAAAGTCTGTGTCAGGGTTGTATCAATGCAGTTATTGCTTCAGAATCATCTGCTATTTTTAAAAATGTAATGCGTTCTGTTAAGAAAGACATGACTGACACTTTGGGGAAATTTAAAGACTCTATCTTGTCGGTCTCTGCCGAGACCCCTGTTGCCGGTCCTTCCTCTGCACCAGTGGTCCCTATTGATTCCGTTCCCCCTACAAGCGCTGTCGGGTTGTATGATGGCGAACCCCCGGCAATTCCTCCTCTGGCTCCGGGTGATATGTTTGGGGTTCCGGAGGGAGAGGAAGAGGGAGAAGTGGAAGAGTTAGAGGACAGGGAAACTTGGTCCGATTTAGAGGAGGGGGAAACTCTTCAATCTGATGAGGAGTCAGATGAAGAGTTAAAAAAACCAGCAAGATTTTTGTTTAATACTGATGAAATTAACGATTTACTTAAAGCGGTCTACACTACCGAACAGATTCCGGAAATCCAAAGGGAACTTTCGGTCCAGGATCAAGTTTATTCTGGTTTGGCTCAGCAAACTGGGAGAGTGTTTCCTTTCCACCAATCCCTTAAGGATATTATTACAGCGCAATGGCAGGAGCCGGAGCGGCGGTTATTTATACCTAAATCGGCTAAAAGGAAATACCCATTTGCTCAATCAGATATGGATAAATTTGTTAAATGTCCTAAAATCGACGCTTCTTTATCCAAGCACTCAAAAAATGCGGACCTCTCCTTTGAGGACGCGGGGGTTCTCAAGGATGCTTTGGATAAAAGAATTGATTTGCTTCTAAAAAAAGCATGGGAATCTGCTTCTTTTGCTTTTTTGCCTAGTGTGGCCGCTACTTGTATTTCCAGAAATTTAAAAATTTGGATGGAAAATTTAGTATCACACGTGACTTCCGGTAAAGCCTTAAGTACTTATGTGAAATCACTCCCGGTGGTTTTGAGATCGGTGGCTTTTTTGGCAGATGCAGCGGTTGAAATTATTAGAATTTCCGCTCGTACTACGGCTCTTGTCAATTCTGCCAGAAGAGCGGTCTGGCTCAAAGCATGGGATGGGGATTTAACTTCCAAAAACAAATTATGTTCAGTCCCGTTTGAAGGGAATCTACTCTTTGGAAGTAAATTGGAAAATGTACTTTCCAGGTCGACAGAGAAAGGGAAGCAATTCCCTACTAAGCGTAAGAATTTTCAATTTAAGAAACAAAGTATTTTTAAAAGGCCGGGGCAGGACCAATCCAAATCTCAAACTCAGCACAGGAAATGGTCCTTTCCAGCAGGCAAAGGGAAAGGCGGTTTTGCACTCGCAAAACCCAGCAACCCCAAAGAAAGGAAGTGACTCGCGGCCAGTGGGAGGAAGGCTTCTTTATTTCGTGTCCCAATGGTGTCAGATAAATCCAGATCCTTTTATTTTGAAAATTATACAGGACGGGTACCGTCCACAATTTTTTGTCCCCCCTCCCCCCAGGGTCTATGTGAACAGCCTTCCTCAGGATTTGAGCAAGGCAAACGGGCTTTTTTCGGAGATTACAAAGTTAATTTTAAAAAAAGTGATTGTGTCGGTTCCTCCAAAAGAGGAGTTTCAGGGATATTATTCCCATGTGTTTTTGGTAACAAAAAACACGGGATTTCAGATTCATTCTGAATCTGAAATCCCTAAATCCCTATTTAACGTACAGGAAGTTCAGAATGGAGAACATAGCGTCGGTAAAATCTCTTCTTCAGGGAGAGGAATATTTCGTATCAATAGATTTACAGGACGCATATTTACATGTCCCGATTGCCCGGTCACACCAAAAATTTCTAAGATTCGCGGTTCAGATGAAGGACCGGTGTCTTCATTATCAATTCCAGGCACTTCCTTTCGGGATTGCAACCGCTCCCCGGATTTTTACGAAGGTATTGGCAGAGGTCATGAAATTTCTAAGACTACAGGGGATACAAATAATTCCCTACTTAGACGACTTATTAATTTTTGCCAAAACTCAGGAGACTCTAATCCAGCACAGAGATCGGGTGATTCAGACTCTAACGCAATTGGGGTGGATCATCAATTATCCAAAATCTCATCTAGCACCAACCCAAACAATTGTATTTTTGGGATATGTGATCGATTCTGTCAGGGGCAGGATTTTTCTGCCATCAGGGAAGATAGAGAAGTTACAGTCAGAGTTGAGAGATCTTTTACTGTCTCAGGAAACGTCCATCAGAGACATAATGAAAGTATTGGGGTTAATAACGGCAACACTTCCAGCAGTCACGTGGGCACAATTTCACGGTCGAAGTCTACAGAGATGGTTGTTAACAATCTGGGACAAAACTCAGGAATCCTTAGAACAGGTAGTTCAGATCCCGGGTCAGGTAAAACAAAGTTTCCATTGGTGGCTGGATGCCTCCAATCTGGTAAAGGGCAGAGTGTGGAGACAAGAAGACCCAGTGAGAATCCACACGGATGCAAGTGCCTGGGTTTGGGGTGCTACTGCATTAGGTCACTAGGCTCAGGGAACCTGGTCCAAGAGGCTGGCAAGAAGTTCATCCAATCAGGGAGCTTCGAGCAGTTTTGGAGGCGTTTTTTGCCTTCCAGTTCTTGATTCGGAACAAACACGTTCTAGTATTTTCCGACAACATTTCCGCGATTGCGTATCTCAACAAACAGGGGGGCACCCGATCCCCGAGTCTGTCTCTTCTGGCAACAGAGATTTTCGGTTGGGCAGAGACAAATCTGCTGTCAGTCGAAGCAATTCACATAAAAGGAGCGCTGAATGTGGAGGCAGACTATTTGAGCCGCCACGAGCTCGATCAAGCAGAGTGGGAACTGAATCAAGAAGTGTTTCTTAGGATAACAGAGAAATTGGGCATTCCAGAGATAGATCTGTTCACTTCCCCAAACAATGCAAAGATTCCTCAATTTTTCTCTCTCCACAGCAGTTCAAGCTCTCTGGGATTGGATGCGCTTTCAGTACCATGGACATTCAATCTAGGTTACGCATTTCCGCCCCTGAACCTAATCCCGCGAGTTTTAGACAAAGTACAGAAAGAGAAAGCTTGTGTAATACTGATAGCGCCTCTTTGGCCCAAGAGGGGGTGGTTTGCCACTCTCTTGAGTCTGTCAGGTCAGTCGCCGTTACCACTTCCTCTGAGGTCAGATCTTCTGCGACAGGGTCCTTTATTGCACCCCAAGCCAGAGTTGTTCAAGCTAGCAGCATGGATCCTGAGAGGTTAATGCTAAGAAACAAAGGGGTATCAGATAAGGTGATAGATACCCTGCTGAAGTGTAGAAAACCCATTACTCACAAAATATATAGGAAAGTATGGAAGGTTTTTGGGTCATGGTGTGTTTCTCACAATAGTGTACAGACCGAGATTGGGACTATTCTGGATTTTTTTCAGAGTGGGCTGGAGATGAATTTATCTCTAAGTACGCTGAGGGTACAGTGTTCGGCATTGTCTATTTTGCTAGATAGACCCTTGGCACAAGAAAGGCTAATCAAAGATTTTTTTCGGGCTATTCAGAAATCCACGCCTATCAAGCAAAAAATAGTACCGCAATGGGATCTTTCTTTAGTTCTCAATATTTTGACCAGACCTCCCTTTGAACCCATCGATGAAATCGAGCTAAAATTTTTGACGCTTAAAGTGATTTTTTTAGTTGCAATTACGTCAGCTAGAAGACTAGGTGATCTTCAAGCTTTATCCATTAAGGATCCTTTTTTGACTATTTTTCCGGACAAGGTTGTCCTACGTTTAGATCCTAATTATTTACCGAAAGTCTCTTCGGAATTCCACAGGTCACAAAATATTGTGCTTCCTTCGTTTTGTGATAAGCCTTCTTGTGCCAGGGAGTCTGAATTTCATTGTCTGGATGTCAAGAGAGCTATTTTAGCTTATTTGACAAGAACTAGAGAGTTTAGGAAAACCTCTCATTTATTTATTTTGTACGGATCAAAAAATAAGGGGCAGCAGGCTTCGAGACAAACCATGGCTAAATGGTTATGTGAGGTTATTTCATTAGCCTACAAGATTTCAGACTCCACTCCACCAGACAATATTAATGCACATTCAACCCGTTCCACTTCCACGTCTTGGGCTGAAAGAGCGGGGGCTACGGTTCAGCAGATATGTCAGGCGGCGACCTGGGCAAGTCCTTCCACCTTCGTCAAACACTATAGAGTGGATGTACTGTCGCAACAGGATTTGTCGTTTGGCAGGAAAGTGCTCCAAGCTGTAGTCCCTCCCTAGGTGGGTTAATTACTTTTGTATCACTCCTGAGGACGTGTCCCAGCTGAGGGATGGAGAAAGCACCTGCTAGACCTACCGGTAGCGGTGTTTCTGTCCTGAAGCTGGGACACTGTCCGCTACCCTACCCTTTTTTCTTCGCACTTTCCTTGGGGCCAGTTGTTTAGGGGTCACTAGGAGGTGCTTCGCTCCTCTCTTCTTTCCTGGTGTTCCGGTCGTTTACTTTTTTATGCACTGAGGTTAGAGGGAGGGCGGGAGCTTTTAATCCTTTTTTTCTGTGTGTTTCAACAGGTGTCTGGGCGTGCCCAAACTCCTGAGGACGTGTCCCAGCTTCAGGACAGAAACACCGCTACCGGTAGGTCTAGCAGGTGCTTTCTGGCGATTCCTGTCGATGTTGTATGGTGATGCGGGCAACATGCAATTTTCCCATCAGATCGTCGTGAAAATTCTTGACATTTGATAATTTCTAGCATCTCTGAGCTGCCTCCGATCCAGAAAGGGGTTGATTTTGAGATCAGTACAGTGTACTGAATAAAATAAATCCTTTACTCGACTGTAAGCAGATTGGATATGCTGGAAATTATCGAACTGGAAATTTCTGTCGATCTGATGGGAAAATCGGATGGTGTGTACCAGGCATTTGTCATGTTAATCAGTTCTGAGGGTGTTATGAAAAGAATATGTTTGGACAACAGATATTATTCTATTATTTTATTTATTTCTTTTGGGGTTTTTTTTTTTTTGGGGGGGGGCAACAAAGTCAGTCTCAATACCAGGATACTGCTTTAAACGCCAGGGAATCATATACCCAGTGTACAGTGCAGTTTCTAGGTTAAATTTCTCCCAGGGCGAGTGTCAAAAATACCCCCCCCCCCCCAAAGAAATTGTGTGACAGCCACCCTAGCACCCCAGCTGGCTGGTACATTGAGGAGCGGAGTCAGCGGCCAGGTGTGTATCTCTGGGTAAGATCGGAAATGTAGGTTGGACAGGTTTTGTGGACAGATTTGTAGGTCAGACACAGTATCTTGAATCTGATTCTGGACTGGATAGCAAGCCAGTGGAGGGATTCAGGATGAATAGGGCATTGGCAGGGTGGCAATGGCACATGTACAGAACGGAGGGCAGGGTGGCATACACATATAGTACTGAATAGGGTGCATGCAGGCAGGGAATGGTACCATTTCACATATGCTTGCTTGGTGCTGAATGTAAAATTTTGCTGCTGGCAGGCTAGTAATGACAGGCTGAAAACAAGTCTCTTTTCCTACTGTTAGCCATGGGGAATAGCTTTAAGGGATGGACTCCTGTAGCACCCGGGGGGTTAATAAGCCCTGGTTTGGAAGCATCCTGGTCCCCCCTTGTTTCTGCTAGCAGCCAATGTCACATTCCATCCCTGACCCCTGAGTATTCCTACCAAGAGATAGCAGTAGCTGTTCTGACGGGAGATGGTGCCTGCCTGTTCATTCACACCTACGAAGGCACAGGCAATCCCTCATCCCATTCCTGCCGCTGTCTGCCCTGCAAAATGTATGTTACACAGACCTGTCCTTTACCAACACTCCAGTCTTGTGGTCTGCCCGACCAGTCTCATCTAGCTCAACTGTCCTCCCAGCAGCTGCTGCTGCTTCCTGAACGAGGTTGTAAGGGGCTGGCTTGCTGTCTGCCTGCTGCCTCTCATTGGCTGGAGAGAGGCACCAGCAAGAGAAGGAAGGTTATTGATTGGAGGGCGGGAGGGAAAGAGGCAGTAGAAGTCTGAGGCTTCTTACAGAGCTGCCGCTCAGGACCAGAGTATCTGTAGCTGCGTGTGCATATGTGCACATGCAAGATCGCGCGGTGTGCTTACATTTTTAGCGGACTCCTGTCATGAACCGTGTTTGAGGCGGCAAAGCATTGAGCTGGCTCTGGTGTGGGAAGCACAGTGATCGCGCTGGTGTACTTTAATCAGCCTGCATTGCGCGTCACTGGTTCAGCTGCTCCCTCTAGCAGTGTCCTCCATCCAGCGCCCCCCTTCTTTCACTTGCGGGCCTGCTCCCAGTGCGGTCGCACGGTGGTAGAAACGGCCCTGCCAGTGTATCAAATCACTCACATCAGTGGATGCGAAGAGCTGATAGCAGACATGAGTAAGCCTTTTATGGCTCTTAAAGAGGAGTTGTCAGCCATACTATCTCAGAAAAAAACATATATAAGTAGATAAATACTTGCTCTACTTACATAACATGTATTGCACTGTCCAAGTTTTGATTATAGTGATTTTTCTACAGTTAAAAAAAAGAGAAAATTCTTCTTAGCATTTCCCATTTTAAGTGTGGCTGTTTTTAAGCCAATTCTGATATTAGCCAATCAGAGAGGAACAGAGGTGTGGGAGGGGAAAACAGGAGGGAAGAGGCTTCAGCCAATCAGGCTGCATTAGTTAAAAATAACCTTAAGTCATACAAAAAAAAATGTCTTTTACTCACCTGGGGCTTCGCTCAGCCCCCTGCAGCCGATCGGTGCCCTCGCCGTGTCTCGGAGATGCTCCCGTCCTCGCCGGCGACCACTTCCGGTTTCGGCGTCAGGACCCGACAGGCTGGGAACGCGAGTGATGCTTCACGTTCCCAGCCAAAATATCGCCCCCTATGCTGCTATTGCGGCCACATGGCCGCATAGGGGCGATATTTTGGCTGGGAACGCGAAGAATCACTCGCGTTCCCAGCCTGTCGGGTCCTGATGGCGAAACCGGAAGTGGTCGCCGGCGAGGACGGGAGCATCTCCGAGACACGGCGAGGGCACCGATAGGCTGCAGGGGGCTGAGCGAAGCCCCAGGTGAGTAAAAGACATTTTTTTTTTTGTGGACTTAAGGTTACCTTTAAGTCTGAGGGGAAGTACAGAAGATAAAAAAGGACAACCCAGCATGCCTTGCAACTTCCTTTTTGTGTCCCAAATTTTGTGTGTACCAAATAAGTCAGGTAAACTGGGGAATGATCATTTATCAACAAGAAAAGTAATAAGAGATTTTAACTTTTGGATTGTCTGGTTAGCATCCTTATTACTTGTTTACCAGATAAAAATAAAGATTTTCTATTTTATGCCTGACAGTTACTCTAAAAGGCACTTCCAATCCCATTGCCGATCAATAGAAAGATTGCATTGGGCAAAAAAAAAAACTGCCTAGTACAACCTACTGATAGCCAGCGACAAATTCCAGCTCAAAAGTCTCTTACTTGATCAGAAGCAGATTGGAAATGCTGGAAAATATTGATCTAAATACTGACTATCGTTACAGAATTAGGAAAAATTACAATACATAGCAAGAAGTAGTATGTGAACCCTTTGGAATTATATGGATTGCTGCACAAATTGGTCATACAATGTGATCTGATCTTCATCTAAGTCACAACAATAGACAATTACAGTCTGCATAACTAACAAATAATTAAATGTTTCAATGCTTTTATTGAACACACCCAATGCTTTTATTGAACACACCATGTAAACATTCACAGTGCAGGTGGAAATAGTATGTGAACCCTTGGATGTAATAACTGGTTGAACCTAATTTTGCAGCAATAACTTCAACCAAATGTTTCTTGTAGTTGCAGATCAGACATGCACAACGGTCAGGAATAATTCTTGACCATTCCTCTTTACAGAACTGTTTCAGTTCAGCAATATTCTTGGGATGTCTGGTGTAAATCGCTTTCTTGAGGTCATGCCACAGTATCTTAATCGGGTTGAGGTCAGGACTGTGACTGGGCCACTCCAGAAGGTGTACTTTCTTCTGTTTAAGCCATTCTGTTGTTCATTTACTTCTATGCCTAGGGTCATTGTCTTGTTGTAACACCCATCGTCTGCTGAACTTCAGCTGGTGGACAGATGGCCTTCAGTTCTCATACAAAATGTCATAATAAAGTTTGGAATTCATTTTTCCTTTGATAGCAATCCGTCCAGGCCCTGATGCAGCAAAGCCACTTCAAACCATGATGTCCCCACCACCATACTAAACAGTTGGGATGAGGTTTTGATTTTGTTGTGCTGTGCCTCTTTTGCCAGTACTGCTGTGGAACATCCATATACTCTTTTGCAAACTTTAAACGTGCAGCAATGTTTGTTTTGACAGCAGTGGCTTTCTCTGTGGTATCCTCCCATGAACTTCATTATTCTTTAGTGTTCTATGTATCGTAGATTTGCTAACATGGATGTTGGCATAGGCCGGAGACTTTTGTAAATCTTTAGGATTAAATAACTCTAGGATTCTTCTTCACCAGATTGAGCATTCTGTGCTGTGCTCTTGCAATCATCTTTACAGGACTGCCACTCCTAGGGAAAGTAGCAGCAGTGCTGAACTTTTTCCATTCGTAGACAATTTGTCTTAACATGGATTGATGAACGGCAAGGCTTGTGGAGATACTTATATAACCCATTCCAGCTTTATGCAAGTCAACAATTCTTAATCTTGGGTCTTCTGAGAGCTCTTTTGAGCGAGGCATCCTTCACATCAGGCAATGCTTCTTGGGAAAAGCAAACCCAAAACTGGTGTGTGTTTTATAGGGCAGGGCAGCTGTAACCAACACCTCCAATCTCATCTCATTGATTGGACTCCATCTGGCTGACACCTCACTCCAATTAGCTCTTGGAGATTTCATTAGTCTAGGGGATCACATACTTTTTCCACTTGCACTGTGAATGTTTACATGGTGTGTTCAATAAAAAAAGGAAACATTTAATTATGTGTGTGGTATTAGTTTAAGCAGACTGTGATTGTCTATTGTTGTGACTTGTGTCGGGATGAAGATCAGATCCCATTTTATGATCAATTTGTGCAGAAATCCATATTTGTCCAAAGGGTTCACATAGTTAGATGGGATCACTTACTAAAGCACAACAACATACTTCGCTATAAGACGAATAAATGTGGAAAGTTTGGCGCTTGTACCCCAAGCAACAAGCACAAGCAATTTGCACAGCTATGGGCTGAAAAAGTGTGTTGAAGTTCCACAATTGTACTCCTAAAACTCTGGGAGGAGCAGCATATAGAACATTTCTAAAATTTAATTGGCTGTGCCCCCTCCCAAATACATATTTTTATTCAGTGTGTCACCAACAACATGTAATCCAAGTTCGGGAAGGGTAGCTTCAAAACTGCACAAGCGGCAGTGATTCGAAATTTTTCCCTGTCAAAGTCAATGGCGAAAAAGGGGTCTTTGTTGGTCTGCCACATAGGCTCAGTGGGTAAAAACGCTTATTAAAGCACAAGCAAAGTACTTTGCTTTAAGACACACAAGTGTGGAAAGTTTGGCGCTTGTACCCCTAAAACTAGGAGGCGTAGCGCATAGAAAATGGAGGGCGTTAATAACAATAAGTAGATGGTTATCACGCTTGGTACCGTATCACGCTAGATTACAGGTGTAATTAATGAGGATCAGATAATCACAGACAGAACGTGAATATGGTCATACACGTGTGATCGATTAGCTGCGGTGCAATAGGCTGAGACAAAGGCTAGGTTGTTTAACAGGCTAGAGTCATACACAGGTGGTCAGATGGCTGAGGTACAATAGGCTGAGACGGCGTCGTGGTCAAGAGTAGCAAAATTCATACAGTAGATCAGAAAAATAACAAAGCTAGTCTAAAGGATAGATATATATCGCAAACGCTGCATATATATATATATATATATATATATATATATATATATATATATATATATATATATATATATACATCAGAGCAACTAGGCTAATCACATGTAAATACAATATTATCACAGAGTGACAGAGTGCCCAGCATCAGCGTACTGAATGCTATTACGGGCAGTGAGCAACTGAATAAATAGAGCTTAAATACAGGTGGGAAAGACCACAGACCAGCCCAGAAATGGAACTGGCCAATCAGCAAAGGTTCCAGCAGAAAAGTGTCAGCTGACCAGTTTGTCAACTGACACTCACTAGACCCGCCTGTCTAGTGGGGCGTGTCCCCCTGGGGAGGCTGGAGGAACGTACATGCTGAGTCACAACCACAGGGGTGCTGGGGATGACCGCTGCAGAAATCGGGAGAGGAAGCTTCCTGCAGCAGCCCAGTGCTGCCTGAGCCCTTGCTGGAACCATTAGCAGGTAAGAGCGTTACAATGGTGGTGTTTCTGAAGAGAAATAGTTTATCCCGCAAAAAAATATATAGATCATTTCAGTGTGATAGTTAGCGATAGAGTTATTACCGAATGAATGGGAAGAGCTTTTGAAGGGGGAAAAAAAACCTGTGGTAGAGAAGTGGTTAATACTGTGAGAATGACAGCTGTTTACATTTTCTCATTGAAGTCAATAGGGAAAATCTCTTTGCGGCTCCGTGCACTTTTTTGGGTCCTCAAAATGTGACAGAATTTTTCAGCTTCACCCCATGATTAAGTGACCCAAGTTTGGTGACTGTAACTTCAAAGCTGTGCGAGTGGGGGTCTTCCTGGGTCTGCTGCAGGGGGTGGGATTGCTTACTACTTTGATAATTATAGCTGTTTACATTTTCTCATGGAAGTCAATAGGGAAAATCTGATTGGTTGTTTTTGGCTCTGCCCACTTTTTTGGGTCCCCAAAATGTGACAGAATTTTTCAGCTTCACTCCATGACTAAGTGACCCAAGTTTGGTGAGTGTAATTTCAGTCTTGAGTTGGACTTCCAAGAGTTAACACTGGTCTCTGAAGCTCTGTTCCCAAGGACTTCTCTGTGTGTGCCTGACCAACCAGCAGAGCAGGAGGAGCAGAGAGAGTCTGCACTTGAGAGCCCTGCTTGGGCCTTGGTCGGCAGAGGCTTACCTTGCAAGCCGGCTATCCGAGGGTGGAGCAGCCGGCTCCAAAAAACCCTGACCCTACTTGCTTGGGAGGGGAAGGTACATCAACTGCAAAGGACACTGTGGCATGAGTGCATGCAGTTGATGAGTGCTGTAACCTGATAAAAGGTTTGAGATACCAGCTAAAAACTGCCATATTTAGTTACGGGGTAAAAAGGCAGCCAGGATTCCTGAAAATGGACCCTGAACTGGTGGATCTGAAAAGAAGGATCCATGACCAGAAGGCCGTACTTGAAAGCCTGAAAGAATGTGGAGGACCTATGAGCGAAGCCTTCGTGTGCTGTCTGACAGTGGAGATGAGGCTATGTGTGAGGGTGATAGAGGAAATGTATGGTCATAGAGGAGGGCAGTACACCAGCGATGTCATTCACTCAGACATCCTATATGGTGGAAGACACAATTCTGAAAGTAATTGTGGGTATGGAATCCCCTAATAGGGATATGCCTGAAAACAAAGACAATGCTTCTTTACCTGCTGAAGTTTGTGGCATGCATGTTAAAATCCTTCCTGTGGTAGTGAAGCCGATTCCAGGTACTGTGCAGGTGCATGATGGTGTGGGGAAGGCAACACTGGCCTCCCTAGAACCTGAGCCTGTGCAGTGCGAGAATGGAGGAAGCAATGCAGCTCAGAGATCCAAAGATGATAATGCTGTGTGTACCCTGATGTCCAGTAACGGTGGTGGAGAAGTGGAGGTGAGAAGCCCAGGTGATGCCACTGGTTTGCTCAATAGTGCAGTCCAGAGATCCAAAGTTGGTGAAGCAGAACGTGCCCCGATGTCCAGTAGCAGCGGTGGTGGTAAAGTGGAGAGAAGCCCAGGTGATGTTGCTGGTATGCTCAGGGTTGCCACTGCTGATAAAGCAGAAAATGAAATGGCGGTGGATAGGAGAGTGAGTGGTGACACCACGGCCGCTACGGGAAGTGACGTTGCGGGTACTTCCAGTATCGCGGAGAACACTTCCGTTAATGCGGAGACATGCAGTAGAAGCGGAAAATCCTCCGCAATAGAGAAAAGAAGTGATAGGAGCAGCCCTCCAGCTGAAGTAAGGAGATCCACAAAGAGGATGTCAAAAGCATAGAAGAAAGCGGCTCGCAAGATTCGCAATAAGGAGCGAATGAACATGTGTCCTAAAAGGTCACACAGGCAGTTCTCAGTGCCTCAAGTGGCATTCTTACAAGGGGAGGAGCCATTAAAGGATACTGAAAGTGATAAGTGTACAACTTCTAAGGGTGTCAGGAGTGAATTGGAAAATGTTACTAAAGAAACGGTGGCAAAGGATGGAAATGGAAACAAGCATCAGGAGTGCAGCAGAGGGGGTGAGATACCTGAACTACTTGGCCTCAATTCACTAAGCTTTATCAAACACTTTACCAAACGTTTGATAATTTACCTCATGGGTAAAATCTCATTTTGAATTCACTAGAGTGTTATAAATGTATTGAACGTTTTATCAAAACGTTCAATAAATCTATAACACCGTAGTGAATTCAAAATGAGATTTTACCCATGAGGTAAATTATCAAACGTTCGGTAAAGTGTTTGATAAAGCTTAGTGAATTGAGGCCAATGTGTCTGATAAGATAAGCAATGTTTATGCAACCACAGGGATGTTAGTTAAAGGAGCCAATGAACTGCCAGTACAAGATGGTGAGAGTGGGGTATAAGGAAAAATGAATGTCACTAGGATTACGTGTGAAACTATTTTTGGTGATGTTGAAGTCAGGCAAAACAATGATGGTAACCTTAATATGTTAATTTTAAGAAAATGTTGATGATGCTTTTCCAACAAAGAATGTGAATGAGATAGGTGGGGGGAGGTGATGGTAAAGAGGAAACATTTTGTGTAGAAGATGATGCACATGTGGATCTAATAGATGATCTAGAAATTAAGCAGGTGGTGGAAGGGGCAGAGGGGTCGCCTGCTTTTCGTGTATCCAGGAGTGCACCTGGAGCATCAGAGGTGAAAGAGAATAAGGTCATAGAGAGTGTAGAAGAGGTCATGTTGGCTCTTGGTGCACTTGCGGATATAAGAGGTGTTGGGTGACTTCTATTCTGAGACATGTTATTACTGAATATATTTTTTTCATTTTTGATGTTAAAACAGGAGTTGAATTAGAAACCGTGTCCTTGAAGTGTAATCCCCATCTCAGGAAAATCTCCACAGTAGGCTTAGGGATTGAGAATTGTTTACAGGCTGATTTTATGGTTGGCAGTAACACTTTCAAGTTCTTTGTTTATATAGGTACAATATTGCTGGCGATGAGATTTGTAGAGATAAAATTATAGGTGTTGGTGGAAGTCGCCCACGGCCGCCCCCTGTGCCCCTAGTTTTGGTTGAGGCGGCTACAATAGAGGTGTCGTCTGAACCTCAAATATACACACACACACACACACACACACACACACACACACACACCTACCTGCCCATAATTATTCATACCCGTGGCAAATTTTGACTTAGTTACTTTTATTCAACCATCAAGTAAATTTTTGACAGGACATGACATAGGTGTCTCCCAGAAGATAATAAGTTGATGTACAAGAGGCATTATTGTGGAAAAAAAAACATTTCTGAGCTTTTATTTACATTTGAGGAAGAAGTGTCCAATCCCAGTGTTCTCCCCAGGATTTTTTTTCCAGCCGGGTGGCATAAAAAAGTAGCCGGGTGGGGTGCGAGGTGGGAACGCTGGACCAGTGCAACTCTACCTACAGCATAAGAAGAGGATGAGGAGGCGAGCTGATGACAGCCGGTTGCTCACCAAAACTAGTTAGGTGATGCACCCGTCTAAAAGAGCCCGGAGAGAACACAGAATAGGGTGTTATAGTTGCATTTCATACTGTAGTGATTATTGCATTTAATATGGGGGGGGGGAGGGGGGGGGTAAATTCACGTTTCATTCAGGGGTGTTGCATTTCATAAAGGGGGTGATTTTTGTTTTTCATATGGTTGTGATTTGCTGCTGGGGTCAAGCAGTATTGCAGATAGTAAACAGGAGTCAGTATCATACTAAATTATCTGCAATACCCCTCTACTCCAGCAGCAAATAACATCCATATGAAATTACATGCATGTGAACTCTGCAAGAATCACCCCCACATACTGTCCTTTCAAGCCACTTGCACATACCCTCAACACTGGATCTATGTTCCATTTTTACTAGTTTTGCAGCAGCAGCAACTTTTAACATACTTTGTCCAGCTAGTACAGCCAGGGCCAGATTTGTAATTTTTACTGCCCTGGGCAAACTTTTCACAACTGATCTCTGTGATTGAATCGGCCAGTTGCTAAAAATCAAGTAATGTATCACATCTTATGGGTAACCAAGCAGACAGATGAGACAGACAGCATCAGCAGCAGCCTCCATCCCCAGCAAGTCATCTAATCCACATTGCAGCCATTGTTTGTTTTCACAGGTCCCCTAGCTTGAAAGCTCAGTGTACTCAGCAGACTATGCACGATATCAGATAAGAAGTGAAGATTACAAGATGTCTCACTCACACCAGAGGAAGGATGATTATCCACTCATGTGCAGTGCTCTGAACTTTTCCCGGCATCAGTGTGGCATGCTTCACAGGAGCTTGTGTTGTAGAGAAGCAGCCAGGAAACAGAGGGGGCGGGGCGTCAGTACTCCTTGCCGTGCACTGTATCTGGAGCTGAAGATTCATGCAGCCAGGGCACATGAGTGTCTAGAGTGTTTGCAGCTTCAGGTTCTCTCCCAGCCACCCTCAAGTAACTGTGACAGGACTAGTTTCCCTGCGCTCTGTTTGTATTTGTACCTGGCGGCTGCCTCTGCTAGCTGAGCTGCCTGCAAGCTAACAGACACAGGCAGCCAGCAAAGCGGGGCATAGAAGAGGCTTTCCGTTATGGCGGTGACAGACAGTTAACCAGCCCTGCCCCTTACAATCCGCCCAGCCAATCACTGTACAAGCAGGAGGTCACGCAGGCAGATGAGCGCTCCTGCAATGTATAGCGAGAGCTGAGCACTGATTTATAGCAGGCAATGAAACCCTCTGCCAGCGTGACATCAGCTTAAGCAAGGTAGGCGGGCGGGATCTCAAACCAGCCGGGCGGCCCGCCCACTTAAAGAGCCCTGGGGAGAACACTGCAATCCAAAATTATTTATAACCCTCACAAACTGTCGCAGTCTGTGGGAAAATGAAAAGTTCTATACCATTCCAAATAGTTAAAGCTGTTCTAAAGCATCCTAATTACCATGATTAATTGGGAACAGCTGTTATAATCAACTCAACAGGTAAAAAGCAGCTCTCTGCAGTTGGTTTGTAGACGGACATGGCTAAGACAAGGAAGCTCAGGGAGGACCTGCGGCTGCACATTGCCGCTACTCACAAGTCAGGAAAAGGCTACAAGGCCATTTCTAAGTGTTTTCAAGTTCCAGTCGCTACTGTGCAAAGTATTATTAAAAATACAAGATGTTCTGCACTGTGGAACATCTAAGAGGATGTGGACGGAGCCAAAAGTGAC
>NC_090651.1:191827414-191829914 GCF_040937935.1 Hyperolius riggenbachi | reverse complement strand
ACCCCACTTTGCAGTTATTTATTTTTAAAAAAATGTTTGGAATCATGTATGATTTTCATTCCACTTCTCACGTGTACACCACTTTGTATTGGTCTTTCACGTGGAATTCCAATAAAATGGATTCATGTTTGTGGCAGTAATCTGACAAAATGTGGAAAACTTCAATGGGGCCGAATACTTTTGCAAGCCACTGTGTGTATACAGTGGTGTGAAAAACTATTTGCCCCCTTCCTGATTTCTTATTCTTTTGCATGTTTGTCACACTTAAATGTTTCTGCTCATCAAAAAGCGTTAACTATTAGTCAAAGATAACCTAATTGAATACAAAATGCAGTTTTAAATGATGGTTTTTATTATTTAGTGAGAAAAAAAAACTCCAAATCTACATGGGCCTGTGTAAAAAAGTGATTGCCCCCCCTTGTTAAAAAATAACTTAAAGGTTGTTTATTACACCTGAGTTCAATTTCTGTAGTCACCCCCAGGCCTGATTACTACCACACCTGTTTCAATCAAGAAATCACTTAAATAGGAGCTATCTGACACAGAGAAGTAGACCAAAAGCACCTCAAAAGCTAGACATCATGCCAAGATCCAAAGAAATTCAGGAACAAATGAGAACAAAAGTACTGTAATTGAAATCTATCAGTCTGATAAAGGTTATAAAGCCATTTCTAAAGCTTTGGGACTCAAGCAAACCACAGTGAGAGCCATTATCCACAAATGGCAAACACATGGAACAGTGATGAACCTTCCCAGGAGTGGCCGGCCGACCAAAATTACCCCAAGAGCGCAGAGAAAACTCATCCGAGAGGCCACAAAAGACCCCAGGACAACATCTAAAGAACTGCAGGCCTCACTTGCCTCAATTAAGGTCAGTGTTCACGACTCCACCATAAGAAAGAGACTGGGCAAAAATGGGCTGCATGGAAGATATCCAAGGCGCAAACCACTTTTAAGCAAAAAGAACATTAAGGCTCGTCTCAATTTTGCTAAAAAACATCTCAATGATTGCCAAGACTTTTGGGAAAATACCTTGTGGACCGTCGAGACAAAAGTTGAACTTTTTGGACATCTGGCGTAGAAGTAACACAGCATTTCAGCAGAAGAACATCATACCAACAGTAAAATGTGGTGGTAGTGTGATGGTCTGGGGTTGTTTTGCTGGTTCAAGACCTGGAAGGCATGCTGTGATAGCTGGAACCATGAATTCTACTGTCTGCCAAAAAATCCTGAAGGAGAATGTCCGGCCATCTGTTCGTCAACTCAAGCTGAAGCGATCTTGGGTGCTGCAGCAGGACAATGACCCAAAACACACCAGCAAATTCACCTCTGAATGGCTGAAGAAAAACAAAATGAAGACTTTGGAGAGGCCTAGTCAAAGTCCTGACCTGAATCCTATTGAGATGTTGTGGCATGACCTTAAAAAGGCGGTTTATGCTAGAAAACCCTCAAATAAAGCTGAATTACAACAATTCTGCACAGATGAGTGGGCCAAAATTCCTCCAGAGCGCTTTAAAAGACTCATTGCAAGTTATCGCAAATGCTTGATTGCAGTTATTGCTGCTAAGGGTGGCCCAACCAGTTATTAGGTTCAGGGGGCAATTTCTTTATCACACAGGGCCATGTAGGTTGTGAGTTTTTTTTCTCCCTAAATAATAAAAACCATCATTTAAAACTGCGTTTTGTGTTCAATTATGTTATCTTTGACTAATAGTTAACGGTTTTTGATGAGCAGAAACATTTAAGTGTGACAAACATGCAAAAGAATAAGAAATCAGGAAGGGGGCGAATAGTTTTTCACACCACTGTATGTATATATATGTGTGTGTGTGTGTGTGTGTGTGTGTGTGTGTGTGTGTGTGTGTGTATATATATATATATATATATATATATATATATATATATGTGTATATATGTGTGTGTGTGTGTATATATATATATATATATATATATATATATATATATATATATATGTGTGTGTGTGTGTGTGTGTGTATATATATATATATATATATATATGTGTGTGTATATATGTGTGTGTATATATACACTCCACAGCTCGCCTCTCATGAGATTTTCTTGTACTTACAACCTCACCTTCCATGTCACACCAAGTCTAAATATAAGTCTACACCACAACTGCTGCTCCGCTATATCTGCCTACTCCTCCTCCTTGTTGCTGGGGACATTTCACCTAACCCTGGACCCCCACTCCCCCCTGCTAATCACACTGTTTGCAATAAATCAAATTTCCCTCCCTCTTACTGTAACCTTATTAATATTCCACTCCTTCCCCCTACACCCCCTCCGATCTCGGCTGCCCTCTGGAATGCCCGCTCAGTCTGCAACAAACTGCCCTTCATCCATGATCTTTTCATTTCCAATGCTTTCACATTCTTTGGGATCACTGAAACCTGGCTGACCCCTTCTGACACAGTCTCACCTGCCGCCCTCTCCTATGGAGGTTTCCACTTTAGCCACACTCCTAGAGGTGGGAATA
>NC_090651.1:191812414-191819914 GCF_040937935.1 Hyperolius riggenbachi | reverse complement strand
TGGAGCACACGTCCTTGCACACCATCAGGACCTGCAGCTTTCCTGGTGTTGATATTTGTGAGTGCTTGCTGCACTTCATGTATGTGAAGGATTAAAGGCTGTGAGTCTGTAGTGGGCCCAAAGTTGACTGGAGGCCGATTGTTGTCTTTTTCAAATCTAGCAACGAAGTTGTTAAGTTCCTCTGCTAGGCTGGGGATGTTATTGTCCAGTGTATATTGAGTGCTATTCTTTTTGTAATCTGTGAATAGTTGAATGCTTTGCCACATCCTCTTTGGGTTTGAGCAATTTTCAAAGTTTTCCTCAATCCTTTGTTTGTATTTAAGTTTTGCATTTCGTATGCCTTTTTTCAGACTTGCTCTGGCTGAAGTATATGCTTCTTTGTCCTGTATTTTAAAAGCTTTGTTTCTATTCTTTAGAAGTTCCTTGAATCTTTTGTAATCCATGGTTTATGATTTTGGTAAACCGTAATTCTTTTGTTGGCAGTGATGGTGTCCACACAGAAATTAACATATGACAATACAGAGGAAGTACTCGTCTCCAGGTCTGTTTCATAAAAGAAAATATCCCAGTCTGTATTTTCAAAGCAATCTTGGAGCTGAGAGAAGGCAGTCTCAGGCCAGAGTTTAACAGACTTGCTAATTGGTTTAGCATTGTTGATAATGGCTTTGTATGCGGGAATAAGAAACAAAGATAGATGGTCAGGCTGTCCCAGTGGGGGGCGTGGGGTGATCTTATAGGCACTTTTTATGTTTGTATAGACATGATCCAAGCTGTTTTCTCCTCTGGTTTTACAGTCCACATGCTGATAAAATCTGGGAAATGCCTTAAGATTTACTTGGTTAAAATCTCCAGCAATTATGAAAATTGCATCAGGGTGTGAGTTCTGTTGCTTACTAATGACATCAAACAGTTGTTCATTTGCTGACTTAGTATTGGCATGAGGTGGAATGTATACTGCCATAATTATAATAGCTTTATGTTCCCTGGGTAGGTAAAACGGTCGACATCTCAGCATTAGATATTCCACATCAGGTGAACAAGACTTGTTGATTATGGTTACGTTAGTGCACCAAGCATTATTGATATAAACACATAGTCCTCCACCTGTTTTCTTGCCAGAATCATGCGTTGGATCAGCGCGGTGAAGCGTGTGACCTGCAAGCTCAACTGCAGCGTCTGGTATGGAGGGGTCCAGCCATGTCTCCGAAAAAATCAAAAGGCAACAGTCTCTCATAGTTTTATACGTGGAGATATTCAGTCGGAGCTCATCCATTTTATTTGCGAGGGATCTCACATTTGCAAGCAGTGCGCTAGGAAGAGGGGTTTTATGTGGAGTAGCTCTCAGTCTAGTTAGCAGTCCTGATCGCTTACCTCTCTTTTGTTTCCTCTTGCTTCGCTTTCTGCCCCGTCTATTTCCGAGGATGGCAGTGGTTAACGAAAGACCTGGTGATCTAAGAATCTCCTGCGGTATTGATTCCGTGTTAAAGTAATCTCCTGTGCTGCTTGATCCGATCTGTAGAAGCTCCTGGCGATTGTAGTGGATGCTTGCCTTTGCTTGTGAGGCGGTGAAGGTCAGTAGGAAGAAAATTAATAGAAGAGAGCACCAATGTGGGTAGCATGAAGCCGCTGCGTCTGTGCGCGCCGCCATCGTACTTGTATCACAGCGGGTGCTTATCCTAATCCTATCACAGCGGGCGCTTTTACCTCTTTCAGCGCTGCAGCCTGGAGGGAGGATTCAGCGTTAATCATCTGCTACAATCACGGGAGCGGCTGCTCTGCTCGCTATTCACCGGCGGGCGTTCTTCGGTACGGTGGCTTTAAGAGTCCCTTGCTTCATGACCTCATCAAGCAAGGGACTCTTAAAGCCTCCGTACTGAAGAACGCCCGCCAGTGAATAGCAGCCGCTCCTGGGATTGTAGCAGATGATTAATGCTGAATCCTCCCTCCAGGCTGCAGCGCTGAAAGAGGTAAAAGCGCCTACTGTGATACAATTAGGAAAAGCGCCCACAGTCATAGCAAAGCCGCAGATCCCTGACAAGCATCCCCGCAAGCACGCTGTGCAGAAGCAGGGCCGCTATGAGAGCAGAGCCGACGGGTGCCAGACAGTTGCAGCACGCTGTGAATTCAAACAATACAAACTGGACGATCCTGGGGTGAGAGACGCTGCCACAAGCCACTGCTCCTGGGGTGAGAGATGCTGATTCCTGAGACTGTTATCACTTCCAAGTAGTTGTAAGAAGGGACTTATGATTGGTTTTGGAGGTCTGGCAGCATTGCTTTATACACCAATGAAGATCTAGTGACCATTGTATCATATTGATTTATGCTTACTGCAGGGAGTGTAGTAGCTGTAGTGATAACGTTTATTATAGACTATATTGTCATGAGTTAAATGTTTCAATATTGATCATATATATTGCCTTTGAGAACTGCTGTTCCTGCCTAACATTGACCATAATAACTTGGGGGGGAGGGAGACACACCAGGTTTATTTATTTATTTATTTTTCCTTGGTTTTTGCCCTTTAAATCTGGGTGCGTCTTATAGTCCGGAGCGTCTTATGGTCCGAAAAATGCGGTACACAGTTTATTCTAGTGAAATGCCAGAGAGAAGGCTGTTTTTGTCTAAGGCTGTCCAATGAAGATTTCTGTTTGCGTCGAAGGATACAGAATGTTGGGTCAAGTGTCTGTGTTCGGACACTCCCTTTTTTATAGGTCTTTAAAGCGGATGAGCTTGCCTTTGAGGACCTAAATGCACAAAAAGACTTCTTAGACGACAAGATACAGTCCTGAGGAGATCCTGGGAGGCACTGGCAGCTACCTTTCGAACAGTAGCTTCCATTTGTATAGCAAAACCCTTTCCCTCTGGCTTAATTAGTTTATTTATTTTAAAGACAGATCTGGATTTAGATACTAAGAAGCTGATGGGGAGATGCCAGGAGAGGCAGCATGTCTACATGGTGGGTGAGGGGGACATGTCAGTATATGCCTTAAATTTTTTTTGTGTAAAAAGAAACTTTTTCCAGAAGGGTAAAGGTCAAGATAATTTAAAGTGATCCTTTAATAATGGAAAAAGTAAATTCCTTTATAAAAAGTCTGAAGAGAATAACACAAAAAAAGACAACCGTTCATGAATTAGGGGGGCTTCAGAATCATTTATATCATTTATATCTATGACATGAAGTCGTCAAAATCTGTCAACTTTCCTTATTATACAAGATGGGTAGAAGTTGCAATTTGTGTCCCTCCCTCAACCCCAGATTTTAATTACAACTTCTTATTAGGACTAGTATTATATGTATCTATGTTTATCTCATCATGTCGCATGTCACTTCTAGTATGCTTTAAGAAATGAAATCCTATTATATTGCAAAAAAATAAAATAAAAATAGTTCCTCCATGGGACTTTCCCACAGTCTCAGCTGTTTTGATGAAGCACCACTTCGAAACCACTGGAGGAGGGTTTATTAAAATGTCTTACATTAAGGGCTGATTCACACTACAAGAGCTTTTTAAATACTAGAGATTTTAAAAGCTCTTGCTAATGCAATGCTATGGGGGATTTTTACAAAATCTCATCGCTCCAGTGTGAACAAATACATAGGATAACGCTTAGAAAAGCTCTTGTAGTATGAATTAGCTGAAAGGTTGCCTTTCCAGCAGCAACTGCTTCAGTTGGTAGAATTTTTGCTGGTTATGCAGGATAGAAATATCTTCAGGCCAAGACCCAATTTTCACTATTAACAAGAGATGAATTTTCCTTCCATTTTGTCTTTTTGCCAAAAATGCCCATGAAAGAAATGCATACTTATGACTTTGGAAAAGCAATATTAATTTATCTCTGGGACACACGTGAATGAAGATGAACTGACCATCTGTTTGTAAGCTTAGTGGAAAACAGAGGACTTCAAGCGTCTAAAGGATCCTTAGCAAGATTGCTCAGAGAGGCCATTATCGCAAATACTGTGATAGAGAAACCTCTTCCATCAGAAAGAAGCGTGCAGTCTACTCGATCACAATTTTCATTTTTGACTGAGAGAGCTGGCACTTGTGTAGAATGAATTTGTAAGTCTGCAACCTGGTTAAATCAGAATGACTCTTCTTTCCAGCTATGGTTAGGCTTTCAAAAAGTAAAGGCCAGTAGTGTATGATCCCGCCTTTAAAAATCTATCATTTGCTTGTGTTTCTGGATTGCTGTACTGGAGTAAACTTAGTCAGTAAGACTTTCTGGTAATGGTATTTCTACAAGTTCTCCAGGAGGGCCCCTCCTTTCTTCTTCTTTTACAAGATGTATATGCATGCAATTTTGGTTATTTCATCTCACCTGTCCTTTGCACTTGAGCTACTGTTGTTATGGCCCATACTCACGGGCAGCAAAAGTTGCCTGTCGCCAGCACACGTGAGCGTGTGGGCGACAGGCCGGCGACAGCTCCTCGCCAGGTCCCTCCGCGTACACACGCGGAAGAGGGACCAGCGGCGCGACGGAAGCTGTCGCCGACGTTCCTCCTCCCCCCGCCGGAAGCTCCGCATTCTCAATGGAGGTTGCTGTCGCTAGTCCGCGTACTCACGCGGACTACTGACAGTTGCGGCGGAGGTGCGGCGGCGACTCGCCAGGCGATTGAAACTTTCACTCGCCTGGCAACATCAGCAGCGGGCGACAGTTCGGGGTGCGCGCTCGTGCGACGGCCCATACTCACGGGCGACCTGTCGCCGCAACATGCGCGCGCCGCGTGTTGCGGCGACAATTGTAGCCCGTGAGTATGGGCCATTAGTTATCTTTGAAAGCAGGAGGTGGAAGGGGCTACCAAAGTTGTGTTGTGTTTCCACAGGAGTCGAAGCCCTGTATTCACTCGGAATTGCTATCCCTGGGGTACTTGTACAAATACTTTTCTTCAGTAAATTTTAAGTGGGATTTTTGTTTAGAATTACCAAGTGTCCGGCACCTTGCTCAGGCGTTGACCCACACAGCTTAATTTTTTTTTCTATGTGACACTGTTGAATACCCCAGAAACATCTCAGGGTACCCATAAACAGTAATTGTGTTTTGTAGAGTTTTCTATCTAGCACGTACTGTAATTTTGCGTATTTCACAGCCATTTTAACACTTGCATTAATGTTTATTTTATTCCTCAGGAGCCAAACCCTGAAGATCCCTTAAACAAAGAAGCTGCCGAAGTTCTTCAAAACAACAGACGCCTATTTGAACAGAACGTTCAGCGGTCCATGCGGGGGGGCTACATAGGGTCAACCTACTTTGAGCGCTGCCTGAAATAGGACATAGAAGCTTCTTAGTGCAAAAGCCACCATCCATCTGACCCATTTTTTCTTCCACCTACCATGTCCCCTATCCCCACCACTTACCCATACACTGGCCCCACAAAACTTGGTCTATGCTCCGATTGGATAGACCTATGCAAGGTCCCATGTCTCCATGTCCTGCTGCTATCCCTTTGTATTAAGAGGGAGCACTGTGCACATATTGCAGTACTCAACACCGCCACCACCTGGTATTTCAGTACCTCAAGTCCCACTCACTTTCTGTGTGGAGCTTCTGCCTATCCAAGGGTTCATCAGTTATCTATGACGTCCCCCTATATTTTTGTTTTCCACCATCAACGAAAATTCTGAACACTGGTGACTGACTGTTTACATGAATTTTTTGTTGTTGTTGTTTTTCTGATTTACAATGACATTAACCTAAAGTTAAGTCATTTCAGATTTTTTTGGGGGCCTTAAAAGTTTTGTTAATGTTGCTGTTTTGATCAGCAACTCCCATCTGTTGTCATCTCATAATTTTATTAAAAGGAAAAACAATCAATTTTGTTTGCTTGTCAGGCTTTTATTAGTGTCTGCATTAAAAAGGAATTTCATTTTAGCTTTAAAGTGGATCCAAGATGAAGAACGAACTATAACAAGTATCTTGTCTCTATATATCTTATCTAAAGTTTAGATAGTTTACACAGCAAATCTAGCTGCAAACCGCTTTAACAGTATATGATTATTCCTTCCTGTGAAACAATGAGAGCAGCCATATTCCGCTTGTCGTCATTACACAGACAAGCTGCTCTGCATCTCCTCCCCTCAGCCTGCGGAAACTCTACTCCTCTCTGCTCTCCTCACCTCTGTAATCTCTGGCTGGTAATGCTGCCGCCTCCTATTCCCCAGACTGAGCTCCCATGAGCACTTGGAGGAGCTGTGGGTGAGGCTTGTTTAGTTTATAGGGAATTGGGGTATTAAAACAACAAAAAAAAGTATTTGGCCTGAGGAATGTCCTATAAACTATATTTAACTATATGCAATGAGTAAATGTTAATCTCGGATCCACTTTAAAGTTTCTGCTTGCTTATCCTTTGGCGTAAAAACATGGTGGTATCCTTCTTCTGTAGTCTATTCTAATCAGACCATGGGACCTCTATTTTGCCTCTAACAAATATTCTGATAATTTGCAGCTTATTTATTACAGAAAAGTGCCCATCGGGCATATTTGCATTTTAGGGGCTGTACATAATTTCACCCATGATTATAATTGTTAGTCTTGTTAAAAAAATGAAAGTCACTTCTCTACTCTCTGCAAACTGTTCTTGTCATGAGATAAATATACATTTATATTTGCTGATCGCTTGTTTAAAAAGATGCTAATTCACCTTTTGTAATGTTAGTAGTTAAATTATAATCTTTTCTAAAAAGCCCCACTGATCAAGTATGCAGATCAGACTTGCCTCTCGCATTCCTTTGTCTATGATTAATAGAAACAAATCTGTTCTTTACACTCACAATTTGTGCTTGCAGCTATTCATTTCGAAACTGGGCGACACTGAGGGTGAGAATTTTCCTTCTATAGAGCCAGGGGCATAGCTAGAAATCATGGGACCCCATAGCAAAGACCCCATAGCAAAATGTTGCTATGGGGCCCCAGAGGCGCTTATCATGACCTTAAGAATGCACTGTGTTCACTCCTGTTCGTTATTGCCGGAAGAAGCGGGAATATACCCGTGAAACGCGTTGCACTGTATGTTGGAGTATATAAATAAATTTGTTTTTACTAAAACCGACAGTATCATGTCTGCTTCGGGGAGATGAGTCCACCACCGCCTCCCGAGGAATTTTAAAGTTTTTAGATATATTTTACTCTGTTGGCGCCTCTGTTCTCCTTACAACATAGCAAAATTTTGATTGGGCTGCCCCCCCCCAATAAAGTTTTTTTTCTCTGTGTCCTAGTAAAGGTAGCCCCTTAAACAGAATCTGTACTGTCTGATTTGTACAATAAAAACATACCAATCGAGTCACTGTGATCTCCTGGATACCTCCTTGCCGCTCCCCGCCACGATACCCACACACACCATTTTATGTGAATGGTGAAGCCAACAAACAAAGCCACCGCTATTGGTCTGCCACTAACCCACATTGGATAGATCCCTCCAAGACTATTGGAACAAAAACATTGATGGTATAGTTTGATATATGGGGTGTATCCATAGATAAGGTGTATCCATATGAATGG
>NC_090651.1:191417605-191462619 GCF_040937935.1 Hyperolius riggenbachi | reverse complement strand
CATAGACCCTAGCCTCTACTTCCTGCTACAACAAGCTCATCAATGTTATTACTGAGTCAGTGCACTTCTCTCTAAATTGCAATTGAGCTGTGATTAGCAAGTGATGGCCCTTGTACTTTACTGCCCCCCCCCTCCCTTTTCTGATGATCTATAGTCTTTTAGATACTACAGTGTATTGTTTGAACATATAGCACCAATTCCGATTAGGCACCTCAAATTATAATGGGCACTCCAGTTTGATATCTTGGCAACCCTTTCAATTTATTTCAGTTCATATAAAGTTGAACCCTCAGTCTTAGACTGGGAGATGTTGGGCAGCGGCCCGCTGCTCACCGACCACCGCCCCAGGGGGAAAAACAAAAACTCTTTACTTTTCTACTCTTATTCAAGAGAAGTAATTCTCACCTAGGCCCTTGTTTTGGCCTAAAATAATGTAGTTTTTTAAGGCATCGTTTTGTTGGGGTTAAACCGTTAAGGGATCCAAAACGTCCTGAAGTTATGTTCCTTATGCAGGATGTAGGGTGGGGTTGGTTGGGAGCTGGTTTACTTCTCTTTATTTGTGTATGTCCCTTTTCTGCTTGTCTACTTCTTTCTTTTCCTTCTTTTCCCCCTTTCCTCCTCCTTCATGACCGCCTGGGCCCTGAGGAGCCTCCGGCCCCATACTCCGTTAAGTACGTACTAATTTCTCCTTGGGAGAGGGGTACCATCTTCAGTCGTAACTCATATGGCTACACTTAACTTACTCTCGTGGAATGTCCGAGGTCTTGGATCTAAAATTAAACGTTCACTGGTCTTAAACTTCCTCAAACAACATTCCTCGCATATATGCTTATTGCAAGAAACCCATTTACTGGGAAGCAAGATCCTGGCGCTTAAAAAACCTTGGGTGGCTCACGCTTATCACTCAACCTACTCAACCTACTCCAGGGGAGTCTCTATACTAATCCGCAAAAATATCCCATTTAAAATGCATGACCTTAAAATTGATCCAAGTGGTAGATACATTATATTGCATGCAACCATATCCAATGTGCAACTGATACTTATCAATGTGTATATACCTCCCCCCGCGGACCCCAGTATCCTTGATACTATTATGACCCTGATAGCGCAGATGCCCGCTTCCAAAATAATAATCTGTGGTGACTTTAACCTTGTTCCTGATCCCGCTCTGGATAGGCTTAAACCCTCTACTAAAGATACACTAGATTTCACCAGATGGATTAACACTTGCAACTTTACAGATGTATGGAGATGGAAGCACCCGGGGGTGAGGGCTTACTCCTGCCACTCTACCACTCATGCTACCCTCTCTAGGATAGATCTCGGACTGGTGTCAGTAGACGTTCTCCCTTTGATAAAGTCTTCCAGTTTCTTGGCCCGCGGCATATCTGACCATGCTCCTTTAGAGTTGATTCTGACCACGGGGCTGTCTCAGGGAGATCGCCTGTGGCGCCTGTCCAACCATTGGATAGATGACCCAACTATACACGACCTAATTAAACGTAAACTACAGGCTTATTGGGAAGATAACCAGGGCTCATCCTCTCCACAAATTGAATGGGATGCCAGCAAGGCAGTTTTGAGGGGGCAGTACATGGAGGCTATTGGGGTGGCTAGAGGGCAAGCTAAGGCTTTGGTCCAGTGGAAAGAGCAAATAGCGATGCAGTTGGAAGCAGAATTTATCCGAACAACTAATGATAATGTTTACAGAAACTGGCAACTAGCACTTCAGGAACTTGAACTATATAGGATAAATACAGTAAAGAAATCCTTATTAGATCAAAGACAAAGGATATTCGAGCAAGGCGATAGGAACGGCAGTATGCTGGCCTGGCTGTCCAGAGATCCAACTAACTCTTCGGTTATCCCATCAATATGACTACACGACTCCTCAGTCACCTCTGACCCTCTTCTGATTAACAAAACTTTCTTTAACTACTACAAGGATCTGTACTCTAGTAGATTGACAATAACAGATACCGACATTGACCAGTACCTAGCAGAAATTACATTATCCACACTGTCGAATACTGACAGAAAACTACTAGAAGATCCTGTCACATTAGATGAAATCTCAGATGCAATAGGATCTATGCAATCTAAGAAATCCCCGGGGGTAGATGGCCTCCCAGCGGAAATGTACAAAAAATACACTAAGATACTGGCACCTAAACTTCAAACCACCTTACGAGGTACCCTGGCTGGCGGCTCCCTTCCTCCCTCCATGTCAGAAGCACTTATAATAGTTATACTCAAACCGGATAAGGACCCACTTATGTGCTCGTCATACCGACCAATTTCTCTGATAAATGTGGATGCCAAAATATTGGCAAAAATATTGGCCACTCGCCTAAATAAGATAATAACGCACTTGATCCACCAAGACCAATCAGGGTTCATGCCCGGTAAGGGAACGGACAATAACATAAGAAGACTGCTCACGAATATCCAGACTGAACACTCCAATATAGGGCAGAGGTCTATAGCCTCTCTCGATGCGGAGAAAGCTTTTGACTCAGTAGAATGGCGATATTTGTGGGCAGTGCTACGAAAATTTGGGTTTGGGGGAAATTTTCTGAATAGAAGTACAACTTCTATATGCAACCCCCATCGCTAGAGTCAAAACAGGTAATAATATCTCACAACCTTTTAAATTGAAAAGAGGCACGAGACAGGGGTGCCCTCTATCCCCAGCTCTCTTTGCCCTAGCAATGGAGCCTGTGGCTGCTTATATCCGACAGTCCAGCAATGTCCAGGGGCTTAGACTAGGCAATCTGGAGGAGAAAATCTCCCTATATCCAGATGATGTTCTTTTATACCTTAGTAACTGTAGCTCATCCCTAACGGCTGCTCTTATGATTTTTGATATATTTGGGGAGACATCTGGAATCAGGATTAACTGGTCTAAATCAACCTTATTCCATCTGGACCCCCCTATTCTCAATAGTCCCGCCCCTCCTGTCCCACTGCAATCAGTCTCTCAATTTAAATATCTCGGAGTACAAATCACTAAAGATATTACTGCATATCAACGTCTAAATATTGACCCAATAGTGCAGTCGCTAGAAACTAAGTGCAGAGTCTGGGATAAATTGCCATTGACCCTAATAGGCCGAATAAACTTAATAAAAATGATATATCTGCCTAAGTTTACTTATGTCTTTCGACAATCCCCAATTTGGCTTACACAAAATTTTTTCAAAAAATTGGATTCTATCCTGCTTAGATTCATTTGGGCGGGTAAAGAGCCCCGTATAGCTCTGGATATTCTATGTTTACCCAAAAACAGGGAAGGGCTAGCCATGCCAAATTTTCAGAAATATTTCTGGGCTTCTGTACTAGTAACGACCCGATGGTGGTTTTCGCAAGATGAATCCAACCCTGCAACCACAATAGAGGCTGCAATCCTAGGCTCTTATGAAAAACGAACAAACCTGCCTTATAGGGGTCCCAAATGCTCCTTACAAACCACACAAGCTATGTTAACGGTGTGGAAGGCATGGAGGGAGGCTAGGGCCCCGCTGGCGACGGAAAACGTACTGTCACCACATACTCCATTATGGGGAAATACCCAGCTTCAACACTTTATGACTATACCGGACCCAGTAATCTGGGCTAGTTTTGGAATTAAAACACTGGCTCACATACAACAGGGGCAAACTATTTTACCATTTGATTCTTTAAAGTCACAATTTAACCTACCTAACTCACACTTTTTTCGTTATCTTCAGCTTAAGCATGCTTACTCTTCTCAATTTGGAGGCCCCCCCCCCCCCCCCCGACACTTAATATGGATGATCTAGAAAAATTACTTTTAACTAGAGACTTACCTAAGGTACTCTCAGCGATATATTTAGCACTTCTAACTCTCAACAACACTAGATTAGATAAATGCTTCAATAAATGGCAGCAGGTAGTGGCAGGATTGGAGAGGGATGACTGGGACGAAGTCCTGGAATTATACCCAACCTCAGTCATTTCGGCCAGGGACCAACTAATTCAGACTAAGTTTTTACACCAAGCCTATTACACACCAGAGCGCATGCACAGGATAGACCAATCCATCTCAGACGCCTGTTGGAGATGCCAAGCAGAACGGGGCACTTTTGTGCATGTGTTTTGGTCGTGTCCTGGGATTGTTCCCTTTTGGAAAGCTGTACTATCAATAATCAACAGACTACTGAAAGCTGCTCTCCCACTGGATCCAGGTCTTTTGCTACTGGGGAAAATGGAGGAAGATATATTAACTCATCATAAACAGATATTGGTTAGAACCCTCTGTTTTCAGGCCCGCAAAGAAATACTCAAACTATGGAAAAAATCTTCTGTTCCTACATTGGGAACATGGGCTAAGTCTATCAATTGTTCAATTCAATTCACTTTATTGTCATTGTGTTACACAACGAAATTACTTTTCATGACAACCCCACGGTGCATATAGGGAACATAGTGATAGTAACAAGGAAGTGAAGAAATTATACAAGTATGCCAGGTATTACAGATGTTTAAACAATTTGTACACAGTGTTAATTATTTCAGAGAGGATTCAGAGTTTATCAAGTTTATGGCGGATGGGAAAAAGCTGTCTTTCAGTCTGTTTGTGTGTGTGCGGGTTGATCTAAAACGTTTACCTGATTGAAGAAGCTCAAACAAGGCATTTCCAGGGTGAGTGTTGTCTTTGATAATGTTTTTGGCCCTTCTCAAGCTGCGAGTATTATACAAAAGTTCCAGTGATGGTAGTTCAGTGCCAATAATGGCTTCTGCTGTTTTAACAACTCGCTGCAGGGCTTCTCTAGTAGCCTTCGTGCAGCTGTTGTACCAGGCCGTCATGCAATTGGTCAGAACGCTTTCTATAGTGCAACTGTAGAAATTAACCAGCAGCTTCTGTGGGGGGTTAGCGCTCCTTAGTTTTCTCAGAAAGTAGAGGCGTTGTTGTGCTTTGCCAGTTAGAGCTAAAGCATTGTCCGCCCAGGACAGGTTCTCTGCGATGGTGACTCCCAAAAATTTGAAGCTGGAAACTCTCTACACAGCCTCTGCATTGATCATTAGCGGTAGGTGAGTAGTCTTTTTGGTGGTCCTAAAGTCCAGAATAATTTCTTTGGTCTTCTTTGTATTTAATAACAGGTTGTTAATGTCGCACCATGCAGTCAGGTTCCTAACTTCTTCTCTGTATGCAGCTTCCTCATTGTCTGATATAAGCCCAATGACAGTTGTATCATCTGCAAACTTAACAATTACGTTTGAGGTATGGATAGGCTGGCAGTCATGGGTGAAAAGTGCATAGAGGAGAGGGCTTAATACACAGCCCTGTGGCACGCCAGTGCTCAGGGTAAGGGTGGAGGATGTCTGTTTTCCTAGTCTGACAGTTTGAGGGCGATTAGTAAGGAAGTCCAATAACCAAGTACATATGGAGGGAGCAAGACCAAGTGCATGGAGTTTGTTGGTCAGCTGGCTAGGTACAATGGTGTTAAATGCTGAGCTGTAGTCAACAAATAGCATCCTAACATAGGAGTTGGGCTCTCTACCTTTATACAAAACAACATACCTGAATAGGAGATGTCCAAAGAAATACTATAAAGTCTGGGGCATATGGGAATCCAGAATTATGGATCCTACGGAATCTGAATTTATCCCAATACTGATATAATATTTTTTTTGTCTCCCTGACCAATGAGAGATTGTTGGTGCGGGGGTGGGGGGTCGGGGGCAAATCGGGGTACGGATGGTCATCTCTTCTCTTTCTTTTTCTCTTCTCTTCTTCTTCTTTCTTCTCCACTCATGTCTCCCTCTCTACAGGGTGGTTTCCTGGATACTGGCAACCCAATAGGTGACATTAATTTGATACTGTAACTGTGTCTATGTAACTGTACTATCCTTGCCAATTAAGACGGTTTGTACCAGGATTTTCTCTGCTTGATTGTCACTTTATGGTAACCACAACTGTATTGTACTGTTCTATCACATTGTGTTGTAAATCTTTTTTAAGAAAACAATAAAAATCGAACTGTTAAAAAAAGATTAATTAAGTCATTTACCGACTATTTTAATGGCCATAAGAGGGTCAGCAACCAGAGGCATAGTACTGACCCCATATCAATTGGTGATGGGGAGAATCATGAATCTTAGCTACATAGCTGATCCCATGCTCATTATAAAGAGAGTTTGGAAAAGGACAAATTCCTGAGTCAATTACAGGAGCAAGTGCAAAAGTATCTGCATTTTGCGGCCAGTAATATGGCTCCTAAGCAAACAGAACACATTAACAAACCACTAATTGCATTACAAGTTGGGGACAAGGTAATGGTGAAGAATTCTGAACCCAAATCCTCATGGGATGCAAATCAGACAGGTCATTGAGATTACCATGTCCTTAAATGATCAGGTGGTCAAATGCTTATACTGGTTATATTGGTAACAGCGCCCCCTATGATGACGTGACCGCATGTCACCACGGGGGGGGGGGGGGGCACTGTTACCAATACACAGATGCTGGGAGAGGAAATAGATGGTAGCTGTGTGCATCGGTGAAGACATGTGAGTTTTAACTACTATGCCCTCTCCCCACCGCTGCAGCCACCTTATCTAACCTGTACTGCGGGGCACCTACCTATCTAATCTATACTGCAGGGCACCTACCTATCTAATCTATACTGCAGGGCACCTACCTATCTAATCTATACTGCAGGGCACCTATCTATATAATCTATACTGCAGGGCACCTATCTATATAATCTATACTGCGGGGCACCTACCTATCTAACCTATACTGCAGGCTGGCACCTCTCTAATCTATACTGCAGGCTGGCACCTATCTAACCTATACTGCAGGCTGGCACCTATCTAATCTACACTGCAGGCTGGCACCTATCTAACCTATACTGCAGGCTGGCACCTATCTAATCTACACTGCAGGCTGGCACCTATCTAACTTATACTGCAGGCACCTATCTAACCTACACTGCAGGCTGGCACCTATCTAACCCATACTGCAGGCTGGCACCTATCTAATCTACACTGCAGGCTGGCACCTATCTAACCTATACTGCAGGCACCTATCTAACCTATACTGCAGGCTGACACCTATCTCATCTATACTGCAGGCACCTATCTAATCTATACTGCAGCCACCTTCCTATCTAATCTATACTGCAGGCACGTTCCTATCTAATCTGTACTACAGGGCCCCTACCTACCTATCTAATCTGTACTGCAGGGCACCTACCTGTCTAATCTATACTGCAGGCACCTATCTAATCTGTACTGCAGGGCACCACCCTATCTAATCTATACTGCAGGCACCTATCTAATATATACTGCGGGGCACCTACCTAACTAATCTATACTGCAGGCACCTATCTAATCTATACTGCAGGGTACCTACCTACCTATCTAATCTGTACTGCAGGGCACCTACCTGTCTAATCTATACTGCAGGCACCTATCTAATCTATACGGCAGGGCACCTATCTAATATATACTGCGGGGCACCTACCTATCTAATCTGTACTGCAGGGCACCTACCTGTCTAATCTATACTGCAGGTACCTATCTAATCTGTACTGCAGGGCACCTACCTGTCGAATCTATACTGCAGGCACCTATCTAATCTATACTGCAGGGCACCTACCTATCTAATCTATACTGCGGGGGACCTACCTATCTAACCTATACTAAAGGCACCTACCTATCTAACCTATACAGAGTGTGTGCTTCCACAACGTGTGTCTCCTCAGCATATGGCTCTAGGCCCCGCATATGACACTCACCCCAGGCCCCGCGTACTCTAAGGCCACCTCTGACAGACACTATGCTGCCTGCTTGCAGGCAGAAGCAAACCTTTCTCAAACAAACAACTAACCAGGCAGTCAGAATGGAATCAGAATCTAAGTACTACTTACTGTACATTTTTGAAAATATGGCTGCAGGTGCCAATCCCAACTACGCAGCCAGCCAGCAAGACGCTGCAAGGGACGTCAATAAGAAGGGAGGTTGAGTTGTACACACGCATTCAGGCTAAAGGATATCCAAAGTGAAGAATTCAATCTAGCTTTACTTACGTGAGGCTTCCTACAGTGTCCCTTACCGTAGCTCCGGCCTTGTCCTGGGTCCTGCTGGCTGCCTCTAAGGATTGCCAACCCCGATCGGTTGTCATCCTCTACACATGCTTACACATGCCCAAGTCACTGGGAGCATACTACTGTGCAGGTGCAGAATGCTCCCGGTGACATAACTGCTTTCATGTGCACGTGCACGCATGCATAGAAGCTGCGACCTATCAGGGTTCAGCGATCCTTAGAAGCTGCCAGCGGGACCCAGGATAAGACCGAAGCTGCAGTGAGGGACACAAATGACTTCTAGGGGCTGGAAGAAGCCCCATGTAAGTAAAGCTAGAGATTTACCTCAGATATCCTGTAAGAGCAATAAGCACTTCACACACACACACAAACACGCACACACATGCACACACACACTGTATACACGCACACACACACTCGCACTCTCCCTCTCTTGCTATGCAGATACACACAAAACCAACATACATTACATAGACAATGCACATATATACCCACATATAAATGAACAGACACACTTGCAGCACTCACTGAATCACACACATACACTTCAAGCAGCACTTACTGACACAGACACACAGTTCTCCTAGCAGCACTCACTGACACAGACACACAGTTCTCCTAGCAGCACTCACTGACACAGACACACGCTTCTCCTAGCAGCACTCACTGACACAGACACACGCTTCTCCTAGCAGCGCTCACTGACACAGACACACGCTTCTCCTAGCAGCGCTCACTGACACAGACACACGCTTCTCCTAGCAGCGCTCACTGACACAGACACACGCTTCTCCTAGCAGCGCTCACTGACACAGACACACGCTTCTCCTAGCAGCGCTCACTGACACAGACACACGCTTCTCCTAGCAGCGCTCACTGACACAGACACACGCTTCTCCTAGCAGCGCTCACTGACACAGACACACGCTTCTCCTAGCAGCGCTCACTGACACAGACACACGCTTCTCCTAGCAGCGCTCACTGACACAGACACACGCTTCTCCTAGCAGCGCTCACTGACACAGACACACGCTTCTCCTAGCAGCGCTCACTGACACAGACACACGCTTCTCCTAGCAGCACTCACTGACACAGACACACGCTTCTCCTAGCAGCGCTCACTGACACAGACACACGCCTCTCCTAGCAGCACTCACTGACACAGACACACGCCTCTCCTAGCAGCACTCACTGACACAGACACACGCTTCTCCTAGCAGCACTCACTGACACAGACACACACTTCTCCTAGCAGCACTCACTGATACAGACACACACTCACTAACCTTCACTGGTGTGCACACACGACACACCCATCCCCCTTCAAACTTGCAGCACTCATTAATCTCACACACACAATCTTCTCCATCTTGACACACACACACATAAACACAGTGACACACTCACATTCCTCTTTAATCTTGCTTACTGAATTCACCCATGCTGCAGACCCACCTGTTCTCTCCTCCAGTACTTTGGAAGAGCCGACTTCTAGGAGGGGGAGGGATAGATGGATGGAAGGAATTTCCACCTCTGCACTCTGATGGTCACAGAGCTGCTGCTGCTGCTGCTAGACTGAGGAACTGAGGAAGACAAGTTACAGGCAGGCACTATTCAGCATAAAAACTTTGTCTCTCCTTACCCCGTGTTTCACCCCTTCTGTTGGTGACACACATGGCATGGTCCTACATCTGCAGAACTTCATTGATGATTATCTCCGGCACAGTCTTGCTTGCTTGCTGTGCCATAAGTGCACGGGCCCCTGCATGCCTCTAGGCTCACCTGTGCTCCCAGATGCGGCAGGGGTGATTGTTACACCCAATCTTATGTGAGACGCACAGCACGCTTCCAGCATGCCTGGCTGGAGAGAGAGGGGGGGGGGGGGGGGCGGCTCCGGCGGCATTATCATCGCCATGGCAACTGACGTACACTCTCTCTCGGAGAGAGAAGTACAGCTGCCGCCCTCAGTCAGCACTAATAGAAGCAATAGCTGGAAGGGTGCTGGGCAGTGCGGGCACATAGATGAACCGATCCTGCGCTCATTAATGACATCACTGACCAGCGCCCCGAGGCTGCAGCCTTGCCAGCCTATGTGTCGGCCCGGCTCTGCTTCCCGCCTCCGCTCCATCTGTAGTTAGAGCAGGGCTACAAGAAAATGGCTGCCGATTGTCCGCATTTGTGGACATCGGCGACCATGTTCTTGTAGTCCTGCTCTAACTACAGACGGAGGGGATGCAGGGAGAGACAGCGGGGCGGCAAAGGGCGACAGGGCGCATGCGTCCTTGAGAGCATGGCGCCCTGAGCGACCGCTCAGGTCGCTCATAGCAAAGGCCGGCCCTGACAGCAACACTACCAGGTACTGTCTCCAAAACGCCAGGGGCAGGTATATGATGTTGTTGGTCTATGTAACTAGGCGGATATGAGGAAACGGTAGCGGGGGGACTCTTTAAATTCAAACCATCCATAGCAAGTTTTCTAGAATTGCTCATGTCTATCTTGAATAGTAGAGGTGAGGTCCTCCATTTTTTGGACCTGGTCAATTTCCCGCAGCCACTCCTGAATTGAAGGGGCTTCAGTGGATTTCCAGTGTCTGGCAATGAGGATTTTAGCAGCGTTTATCAAGTGCCTTCTGAGAGTCTTTTTGTACCACAGGTATACACCAGGTCGCCCCCTCCGATCCTCCAACGACCTTCGCCTCACCACCCCACGCATTTCACACTCCCATGCCCGCCTGCAGGATTTCTCAAGAGCTGCCCCCACCCTCTGGAACGCCCTTCCACCACCCATCAGACTTGCTCCCTCTTTCAACTCATTCAAGCAAGCCCTCAAAACCCACCTCTTTATGATGGCCTACCCACCTCCTACCACACATTAACTCTCTACTGAATATTTAACAGCCCCACCTAGTCTTTCCACCCCACCCTTAGATTGTAAGCCTCTGGCAGGGTCCTCCATTCTCTAGTGCAATCTACAGGATCATGTGCTCCTGTCCTATGACAGCCTACCTAACCAGCCCATATTGCATGATCATGTATTTTGTACAATTTGCATGTATAACTTTGTTCTATGTTGTATAACCTTGTTATGTCTGTCATCCTTGTATCATTGTATACTGTATATTTATTGTCCAGCGCTGCGTAATATGTTGGCGCTTTATAAATACAATAAATAATAATAATAATTATACCTCCTGATGGACCATGTGTTATGGTGCAACAAGAAGAAGGCAGGAGAGTCAGGAGGCAAGAAGTCTGTCATAATATGCATTAATTCCCTCACATCCGCCCAGAAATGAGTAAAGCTACGTACACACATGCGACAACGATCGTTCGTTATGAACGACGAACGAACTTTTAATTGACGAAAGAACGACCTACGTAAAGTTCGTTTTAAAAAGGTGTGTAACGATCACATCGTTAGAACGAACATTACATCACGTAAAAGCACCTATTGCGCCTGCACATAAAAATGAAAAGTTCCATGGAGAAATAGTGAAATGCGCATGTCAAGCCTAGTACGAACGACCGTTTCCAACGATGTACTACTTTTGCAAATGATCGTCTTTGGGAAAAATCCGCCAAGCTAGATCGTTCGTTTTTAACGATCTAGCTCGTCTGTCGTTAGACTTCATGGTCGTTGGCTGCTTTTTTTCAAACGATCGTCGTTTGAAATGATCGGGGAACGGTCGTTTCAAACTACTATAGTCGCATGTGTGTACGCACCTTAAGGCCTGAGCAAGACCAAAATATGTGTAGAAGATTTCCCACCCCAGTCCCACATCTCCAGCAAGTACCCAAAGATCCAGGAAACATTGTTTGGAGTCTGGAGGGTGTTAAGTACCATCGAGTAAAAATTTTGTATCCCGCCTCCTGATTTCTCAAGGAAATTGACGATTTTTGTGAAAAAATCTAAATGTATTCCATTGTTTATCACTAAACTGTTCTCCAAGGTCCACCTCCCATTTAGATCTAAGTGCACCAGCCGGAGACTCAGGGGAGTTCAGAAGTGAGTACATTAGTGATATCATGCCCTTAACCTCCCTGGCGTTCTAATAAGATCGCCAGGGCGGCTACGGGAGGGTGTTTTTTAAATAAAAAAAAAAATATTCCATGCAGCCAACTGAAAGTTGGCTGCATGAAAGCCCACTAGAGGGCGCTCCGGATCCGTAATTCTGATCGCCTCCGGCGACCAGAATAAACAAGGAAGGCCGCAATGAGCAGCCTTCCTTGTTTTGCTTACCTCGTCGCCATGGCGACGAGCGGAGTAACGTCATGGACGTCAGCCGACGTCCTGACGTCAGCCGCCTCCGATCCAGCCCTTAGCGCTGGCCAGAACTGTTTGTTCCGGCTACGCTGGGCTCGGGCGGCTGGGGGGACCCTCTTTCGCCAATGCACGCGGCGGATCGCCGTGCTGCGGCGGCGATCAGGTAGCACACGCGGCTGGAAAAGTGCCGGCTGCGTGTGCTCCTTTTTATTTGGGGAAAATCGGCCCAGCAGGGCCTGAGCGGCAGCCTCCGGCGGTGATGGACGAGCTGAGCTCGTCCAGACCGCTCAGGAGGTTAATCACCCCCTTACCTAGACATGTGTGTTAGTATGAAGTGAGAGATCTGCTGAAACTTTCTTTTGTACCCTGGGACCTAAGGAAATGTTTAAATTGGTTCCAGCTCCAAACATCAAGATTAGGAGAGTTAAACTGCGTGCGCAACCCAGATATCTGGACCCAGTCCCCACTAACAAGAAGATGGCAGGCCCTAATAAGAGGGTCTGTCCGCCATGCGGCATAGCTTTTAGCATGGAGTCCTTGTGGGAAGGGTGGATTATCAAGAATAGGGAGAAGTGGGGTAGGCCAGGGGGAGATCAGAGGATTAGATCTATATTTTCCAAGTGTCTTGATAGTATATGAAATTAATCCTGCTGCTGGATCTGTTATTTTAACCTGCCTGGCGTTCTGATTCCCGTGGCCCTTCGGCCGCAGGAAAGTTTTTTGCACATTTTTTTTTTTATCATGTAGCTAGCCTAGCGCTAGCTACATGACTCCCCCCTCCCTGCGGCATCCCTCCCACCCCTCCGATCGCCGCCGGCGCAAAGACCCGTCCGGAAATCCCGTTTTGAACGGGATTTCCTTGAGGGCTTCCCCGTCGCCATGGCGGCGAACGTCGTGACGTCATCGACCCCGTGACATCACAGGGAGTCCTGATCCACCCCTCAGCGCTGCCTGGCACTGATTGGCCAGGCAGCGCACAGGGTCTCGGGGGGGCCCTGTATTGCAGCAGGTAGTGACGGATCGGCGGCGAGCGGTGGCGATCAGGTAGAACACGCAGCAAGCAAAGTGCTTGCTGCATGTTTAAAAAAATTATTCAAATCGGCCCAGCGGGGCCTGATCGGTGACCTCCGGCGTCTCTGGACGAGCCTAGCTCGTCCAGAACGCCAGGGAGGTTATGCAATTGTGCTGACCAAGAGATTAACGTAAGTTGACCAGGCATTAATCATCTATGATTCTGATTAGGACTGCTGCAGCATGGTAAAGGCGGGGGCTTGGTACAGCCATACCTCCCATCTCCTTAGGAGCAATTTGAAGTGAGTATTTTAATCTGGGATTGCGCCCGCTCCATATAAATTTGGAAAACATCTGTGTGATCTTTTTAAAATTATGGGCTGGTATGAAAATTGGCAATGTCTGAAAGAGGTAGAGCAGACGGGGCATAACCGTCATCTTTATGATATTTGTTCTGCCAAACCAGGAAAACTGAGGTTTGTCCCAACGCTGAAGATCCCTCCTAATTATCTCTAGGGCTGGTAAGACGTTATATGACAGTAAGTCCTTTGGGTAGGGAGTGATCTAAACTCCTAAGTACTTCAGGGAGTGAGCAGGCCACCTGAACGAAAAATTACTTTTTAACAAGGATTTTAGCGCGTCAGGGAGAAGCACGCCAAGCGCTTCACTTTTATCATAATTTATAGATAAATTGGAAAATTGGCCATATGTGGAGAATTCTGCTAGAAGGTTAGGGAGGGAGATGTGGGGATTGGTTAAGTAAAATAGCATGTCATCCGCGTGAGCAGCTACCTTGTGCGAGGACTTTGGGAAAGAAACACCCTGTATGTCTGGGTTGGCTCTTACCTTGCAGAGGAAAGGTTCAAGGGAAAGGGCAAAAATTAAGGGGGATAAAGGGCAACCCTGTCGGGTGCCATTTTGTATATTAAATGTGTCTGATAAGACCCCATTAGCCTTAACCTTAGCATTAGGGCAAGAGTATAGAGTTAGTATACGCTTACGCATTTTGTCCCCCAATCCCACGTGGCGAAGGGTGCATTCTATGAAGTCCCAATCCACTCTATCAAATGCCTTTTTAGCATCAGTAGATAGTAAAAGCGTGGGGGTGGACCGGGACCTCGCCCAATGCAAGATGTTTAGGGTGCGAATTGTGTTGTCCCTAGCTTTCCTTCCCATGATAAAGCCAACCTGGTCGGGATAAACCAGTTTGGGCAGCAGAGGGGTAAGTCTGTTAGCCAGCATTTTAGCTTACAGTTTAAGGTCTACGTTTAGGAGCGAGATCGGCCTGTAACTTTGGCAAAGGGCTGGATCCTTTCCATCCTTAGGCAGCACAGAAATGTGAGACTCCAACATTTGGGGAGAGAACCAATTCTTATCAAGGGGTAGATCTGTTATTGCGTTAAAAGCATTTAGCATGTGTGTGGACATGGCACCCCCAAAGGTCTTGTAATATTCTGGGGTAAACCCATCCGGTCCAGGTGACTTACCCGAGGGGATCTGCGATAAAGCCAATCTAAACTCATCTAACTTGAAAGGGTCTTCCAATTCTTCAGATTCAGAACGAGATAAAGAGGGTAATTTAGATTCCTTAAGATAGGAAGTTATTTTTTCCCGGTGGATTGACCTCGACCCAGACCCCTGGGAAGTTGGCAAATTGTACAGCCCAGCATAGTATTCCTTACAGAGTCTAGAGATGTCTTCATATTTGTGGTGTAAAACACAGCATTTGTCTTTGATGCCAGAGATATAATTGGATGTTTGTTGCATCTTTAGAGCTCTAGCCAGCATGGAGCCACATTTGTTGCCATATTCATGGAAGGTGCGCTTATACCTTGTCTGCAGAGTAGCGCACCGTATGAAAGAGCAGGTCTTTAAGGGCAGATCTTTCTTTGGTAAGCGCCTCCAGGGTCGCAGAGGATCTATCATTTTTGTGCTTTAACTCTAGGTTTTGATACGTGACAGTACCTCATTAATTTCCTTTTCCCTCATCTTTTTCCTCTTAGACCCCTCCCTAATTAATATACCCCTCATAAAGCATTTGTGAGTTTCCCAGACCACTAGAGGGGACATGTCCTCCTGTGCTTTGATTCTAAAGAATTCCTCAAGTTCCCCTTTAAGTTTCGGAGCTATTTGCTTATCTTTAAGCAGGGAATTGTTTAAACGCCAAAGAGCCGGGCCACGTCTGTTGTCCCCCAGGGCAAGGTTCATCCAGACCGGAGCATGATCAGATAGCAACATGTTGCCAATAGTTGAGGATGAAGATACTGATAACAAGTTTTAAGAGATAAATAGGTAGTCAATCCTAGTGTAGGAATTGTGTGGGAAGGAAAAAAAGGTGTAGTCCTTTGCTGAGGGGTTATGAAGCCTCCACACATCCACCAACTTTAGACCGTGTAGCAGAGATCTACACTTGCGGAGAAGCTTTCCAGAGATGGGTGTTCTTTGGGAAGATGCATCTAGCATAGGATCTAGTGCCAGATTTAGGTCTCCCCGTAATATTATGCTTCCCTCAGCAAAGGACTTCAGCTTGTGCAGGAAGGCCTGAAGAAAGGCTACTTGTTGAGAATTGGGTGCATAGAAGGAGCCAATAGTAATCTTTTGTTCCATCAGGGTACCCTTAATGAGATTGAATCTACCTAAGGGATCACTATATTCCTCTGTTAAAATAAAAGGGGTGTCCCTAGAGACCAGAATAGCTGTTCCCTTGGTTTTGGTGTCTTGTGGAGTACTATAAAAGGCAGATCTATAATATTTGCTAAACACCTTTGGGATACGAGGGTCCTTAAAATGGGTTTCTTGGAGAAAAATTACATTGGCTCCCTCTTTATAGCATAGACGTAGGACTGTGAGGCTCTCTTGTCATGGACATTCAAACCCCTAACGTCAGAAATTTAAGTGACTGCTGAGTGATAAGGCAGCAACCATCCCCCAAACCCGTCACCCCTTCGCCCTGAAAAGAAAGGAAAAATAGAGTAAAGTAAGATAAAGCAGCTTAGATAGAAAAACACAGAGTAGATAGCAAACAGAAATATATGTGTAAGAGGCCACGTATAGCGTCTAGGTGAAGTATGACCCATACTTCACTCACCTTCAGACCATAGGTCTATAAAGTAAGGAAATAATTCCTGTAGCTCACTGGGTGTGCGAAACAGCCCAGTGACTGGCAATAAGCCCTGGGGTAGAGAGACCACCCAACAGAGATTGATGTATCCTCTCCTCCCAGGAACCTGTGTGCATGCATTAAAGTTTAACAGTATAGTTTCTATTACAGTTCAAAAAGATATGATAATAACAATCTCCCTCCCTATGTAGGACCCCCGCATTGAGCGATACCCTGCCGACTAGCGAGGTAGAAATGCCCCAAGCTATTCATCTATTTTCGCTATGATTCAAGTAACTAAAGGATAGGGTCTCCATGCTTTCATCAATGCAAGAAGAATCTAGGCCCAGATGCCTGTTTCAGAGCTCCAAGGATGATGTTGATAAACTATTAATTATTTAAGAAATTATCTTAGTTGCTGCATGAGGCAAGGGCAACCTCCATTTTGTGTCTATGGTAGGGCAGTCCCACGTCCCCAGCACTCCACCCGCCCCCCCCTACCAAGCTAGGAACCTATGACCGTGCCCCCCAAGGCAGCCAGACATCCCCCTCCCGGATCCCACATAGTGCATAATCACAGTAAATTTAAGAGATCATGGTACATATTCACATTTAAAGAGCAATGCTGCGTATGTATGATGGTAACCAGCCCATTGGGCTTAATAAAGCACAATCTTCAAGTAACATAGATTCCAGGTAGTACACCAGAAAAAGGCCAGCGCGGCGTGGGAGGGGAGCCCGGGGAGCCATCATCACATGGAGGGGAGCAGGGCAGGGCACCATGAGACACAGGGCCACCCACAGTTGTTGCTCAGCCAGAAAAGTCACAGTGGGAGCTGTGCAAAGTGTTCCAGAGGGCAAAAGTTATAGCTGAGCCACTTCCATGTGGGGCAACAGTAGTGGGCAAAGATCCAGCTTTAAGCGGGGTTAGAAAGGGGGGACACAAGCAATGTCACAGTACTCACAGCTAGCCCATCTCATTGGGGACCACGAGCACGTTGAGATCGAGCTGTCGGTAGACCGTCCAGATCCCATTCAGGGACATCTACAGTAGGTATTTCAAGTGGTTTGAAGAAATCTGGCAACTCACGCGGATGGCGTAGTAGGAAGAAGCGGGTCCCCTTTTCCGCCATTAGATAAAAAGGAAAGCCCCAGCGATATGTCGCTCCTTCCTGTTGGAGAGCTTGTATTAGCGGTTTTAGGGCCCGACGTTGAGATAGGGGAGAAGGGGCCAGATCTTGGTATGGGGAGACCTGCGCTCCTTCAAAGCTCACAGGGCCGTGAGCGCACGCCGATGCCATAATCTGTTCTTTTTCTTGGAAGTTGTGCAGTCTGCATATGATGTCCCGAGGGGGAACTTGCTCTTTAGGCATGGCCCGTAAGGCTCTATGTGCACGGTCCATCTTCAATTTGTGATCCTCCGGGCAGTTTAGTAGGCCATTGAACAGGGCCCTCATGGTTGCAAAGATGGCGTCTGCTTGAATCGACTCCGGCACTCCGCGAATGCGGATGTTGTTTCTGCGTCCTCTATTTTGTAAATCCTCGAGGTTCACCCTTAAGGTATGGGTATGTGTGCTTTGGGTGACCCCCTCTGCTTTCAAGTGAGCTACCTGAGCACGCAACTCCGCTATATCGTCTTCGGCGGCTGTCACGCAGTCTGCTAGGCCCGAGATGTCTGTGCAGATTGCTGCTATCTCTGAGCACGTGGAGGTTACAATGCGCTCGTCCAGGTCTTGCTTGGTGGGAAGGCTGCGGAGGTATTTCCATATGTCTTCGAGGTTAGTTAGCGCTGCCGGGCCAGCTTTGCTAGGGCCTGCCGACTGTGTATATGAGTGTGCAGTGTCGGCCATCTTGGCGATTTCCTGCCCGGAGCTTTGAGTCTGGAAATATCTAGTAAGCGGACGTTGAGATGGAGTCTGTGGTCTCCGGATAGATTGTCCACCCTTGTTGTCCTTCTTGTCCACGTCCTCACTCCTCCATTGCCGGCTCCGCCCTCCCGTTACAGGTTTTCTTTTTTAAAGGAAGGAGAATATATATTTATATGGGGTGTATAATAACTTGCAGCCAACAAACACACACAGGGAAGTGACACTCACATACAGGGATGATAATCTGGGCGGATTCCAGGGTTCCGATGACACAAGAGTGAGGAAAGAATTTCTTAAAAGGGTCAAAGTCCAAAGCCCATAAGTCATACAGAGAGGCGGTAGGCTATTGGAAATGTGAAACAGTGAACATAGAAGTAGGTGAGATACAAATCCTTGATGGGTCACCGGTACACTTGGAACACTGCACAGAAAACAGGAAAAATGACTCGGGGAAGTGGGCGGGGTTGGCTTATGGATACTTGGAAGTAGGACAACCACTTCAAGTTAATCTACTGTATATGCTAAAAGAACCCTGATTACTGAGGTACAATATGCCATGTCCACCAGGCACTTTAACATTTCTCAGTAGTTAGACCTACTAGATACACCTGTAATCAGGTACACGGTTTGTACAACTGCATTGCTGCATTATCAAGAGCACGCATGGGTAGACATGCAAACACTGGAGATGGGCACCTACTCTTGAAAAGTAACCAAGAGAAAAGGGATGTAGTTGGCACTATACTTGAAGGAGTTGGTACAGGAATGGGAATCTTAAATTAAGCAGATATAGAAATTATAAGGAATAAGTTATCTTAGCATAGCATCAGAAAGAAAGCAAGGGTTTCATAAACTTCAAGACGATGGTAAACAACATATTATTATTATTATTTATTGTATTTATAAAGCTCCAAAATATTACGCAGCGCTGGACATTAATTTATGTTATAGACAATATTTAGGGGTGACATACAGCAATATGACAATACAGAAATACAAGAAAACCAGATCACACAGCACAGTATGAGTACAAGGTAATGCTTAGTCAGTCACTGGATGGGAGCATGGATATTAGGCAAGTTAGGTTCACTCAAATGCATAGCATGGGTTTACAGTAATGGAGGTGCATAATCAGGTAGGACACAAAAGGAGGAGGACCCTGCCCAAAGGCTTACAATCTAGAGGGAGAGGTAGGGACACGAGAGGTAGGGAGAAGAGGAAGGAATATGTCATGGGCTTTGGTCTGCACTCAAGGACAGACAGAACTGTCAACCAATAACAAACTGAGAAGTTTTAAATCAGGATGATACCATCATAGCTCCCAATTGTCCCTCTTTCGGAGGGACAGTCCCTCTTTGGGAGCCCTGTCCCTCTGTCCTCCTCATTTTGTCCCTCTTTCTATGTAAATATTTATATTTCCCGACTAAAAAATGTGTTTGACTCAAAACTTTATTCCCATCCTTTAAATTTATATATTACTAATTTTAAAATGTTAATATGAAGGAAAATGAACCAGGATAGAGAAGACCGTATTTTTCGTATAAAATCTTTATGGTATTCATGAAAAGGGGTGTGCTGGGGGTGTGATCAGGGGTGTGGCAGGGGCATGGCTTAAGTGTCCCTCTTGCTCATCCCAAAAAGTTGGAAGGTATGTACCATTTATTAGCTAACTAATTCTTTTTAGTTAGCCAATAAATCGTATCATCCTGTTTTAAAACTTCTTGCTTTTACTGATGGCTAACACAGTACAATACCCTACTGCTACTAATATCAAACTGATAATACAGTCAATCTCTGCATGACGGTGAATGGCCACTTGAGCTACTTTCTCAAGTTAGTAAACATCTTGAAAAACATATAATGTTTACTAGTCCAAAATAGTGGTCAAGTTCCTGGTAGGCCCTGTCTGTCCCCTATTAGTAATAGAGTTGTGCGTGCTTAAAGGGGAACTTCAGACTAAACAAACATACTGTCATTAAGTTACATTAGTTATGTTAATTAAAATAGATCGGTAATATAATCTCTTACCCACTCTGTTTTAAAAGAACAGGCAAATGTTTGTCATTTCATGGGGGCAGCCATCTTTTTGGTTGAAAGAAGGTGACAGGGAGCATGAGACACAGTTCCAACTGTCCTGTGTCCTGATCACCCCACCCAGCTGCGCACGCTAGGCTTCAAATCTCACATTCAAAATCTAAAAAAAAAATTTGCACCAAAACAGCAGAACAAGAACAACAACATCAAAAATCCCATCATGCTTTGCACAGCATCAGGGGAAAAATGCCCGGGCAGTTTTCTTCTGTGCAGCTAAAAATGAGGCATGGGTAAGAAAAACAAAGTGCTGATGCTGTGAAACTGTTAAAGAAACACCAAGCCTTTTCTTTTTTTTCTTTTCTTTTTTTTTCTTTTTTTTTGACAATCAGCAAGCTCTCATAGCTCGTAGCCCGGCAAAGAATATCAGCTTCATCACAGTGCTCTTATGCCAGGGCTATGTTTTGCATCATAGTCAAAAGTCGTCCTTTCTTCTCTCACTTTTTTCTTATTTCCCTCCCCCCCCCCCTCCCATCCCGCCCTATCCCTCCCTTCAACACCCCCCCCCCCACCCCCAAACAGGACTATATTAAAGCACACTACAATAGAGAAAGGAAAAAAGAGGAAGAAAAAAAAAACAACACTATTTCATTACAATATCAAAGTTATCAGTGTCCTAATATTAGCAACAAAATCAGCAAATTTTCAAGAAACTTCCTATACTTCACAGGTCTCCAGCAGCAAACTGGAGAGCCCATGGATTCGCATACGCTCCGGTCTCCCGCGTGAGACCCCCTAACCGTACACCCACACAAAGGGCCGATGGCTATCTAGCGCCGACGCCCGGACGTCAGACGGTAAGCCAACCGCGCAGGCCTTGCGCGGACACAGCCCCTTCATCCCTCACATACCAAATTTTCTACAAGAAGAATACATACTCAACCCACACCCCAGCGGAGAGAGTACTTGCCTCATTACCTCAACAGTCAACCAAGTCAAACCAAGACCTCAGAGAAAAAAAAAAAATTGCCCCTTTGCCTCAACAGACAACCCTCTCGCAATATAGCTAGATTTCTATAACAGAACTCCATATCCCATATAAACTTGACGGGTGTTCAAATGAATCAATAACCATATCATCTACAACATTATCTTCAATTCTCAAGTAAAATAATACCTTTTCTTTCCATTCTTGTAGACTCAATGTCAATGGGCTTTTCCATCTTTCTGCTATCAGTTTACGTGCAATTAGAAGGGCAAAATTGACTATTTTTCTCTTGGGCGACAATTCCTTTTCGGCATTGGGCTCAAAAATATCTCCAAAAAGGGCAATTAATGTATCATTACTATTCCTAGCCATATCCAAATGGTTATGAAGAAAATCAAATACCTTCAACCAATATGCTCTAATTATCGGGCAATGGGCCCACATATGCAAGTAGCCGGGTGAATCTTCCTTACATCTCCAACACACATTTTCATCTTTTTGTTTACCTCTTTTCGTCTTTCCGGGAAACCAATACCACCACATTACCAATTTATACTGAATTAATTGACAAGCAGGTATCCTTGAAATCCATATACTGTCCAGTATTTTTTTCCACATCGCATTATCAATCATTGAACCTAATTCATCAGACCACTTATCACATACTCTATTTGGTACTTTCAGTTCATTCTTGTTAAGAAATTTATAAATACGAGAGATTGACCGTGATGGTATTTTTTATCCATAAAAAGTTCCTCCAACTCATTTGGAGCAGATCTTAGCGATCCACGTTCTTTTTTTAATTTTGCCATTATATTACAAGCTTGTGTCAGAAAAAAGGATTTTAAATGGTCATTTTGTTTAATAATATTATCCTTTTCTTTATCCAGTAATGACATCAGATCTCCCATTGTAGCCTGTTCCGTCAATCCTACCCTCAATAGCCACATCTTATCCCTAAATTGGTCTATCCCCAAACTTTGAAGAGACACAATTGGTGACATATCCTTGAGGCCTTTTTTTGGCTTTAGGTAATTCATTAGTATACTTAAAGTAGGTTTTATTAGAGGGTGAGAATTCTTCAAAAAGAGCTGCCGATAAATTTTAAAATTCCATGTGGCCAACAGTTTATCATCAATTAAGTCCATCTCCAAATTAGTCCATATCCTAGTCTGGTCACGATTCCTCCAACATAGGACCCGATCAAAATGGACTGCTTGATAATATTTGAAAAAATCGGGGGCTGCCAGACCTCCATCTCCTTTATTTTTAGTCAAGGTTCTATAACAAATCCGTACCTTTTTTTTGTGCCAAATAAATTCTTGTAAAAGCTTATGAAGCTCTTTAAACCACATATTTGGTATATTTACTGGTAAATTTTGGAAAAGAAACAATATCTTTGGAGTAATCATCATCTGTATAATAGAGATTCTTCCCATGCTATTAAAGCATGTTCGATCCCATCTGTCCAATAACCTTCTGGATTCATTAATAACATTTCTATAATTGAGCTCAAAGAGCTCACCTAATTTTTTACCAATCTTTATACCTAAATATTTAATATATTTTTCAGACCATATCATGTTTATTCTATTAGAGATGTATTCTCTTGTAATTTTTTTACATCCCAGATCCAGAATCAGAGATTTTTCATCATTGACCCTGAATCCAGACAAAAGCCCAAATTCTGCAACTAGGTCCAGCGCTCTTGGTATAGATCTTCCTGGACTAGTAAGCATTAACATAATATCATCTGCATAAGCCAAGATCTTCGCCTCTCCATAAGTAAAGGGCAAACCACCCACAAGTTCATCCTGTTGAATTTTTTTAATGAGTATCTCAATAACTAAATTGAACAAATATGGGGATAGAGGACATCCCTGGCGAACCCCTCTAGTCACCGACAAAAAATTAGAATTAAAACCATTAATTTTAACATACGCATATTGGTTCATATATAATTTCTTAATGCGATCAATTATATTTTCCCCAAAACCCATTTCATACATAATTTCATAGAGAAAATCTCTAGAGATCATATCAAAAGCCTTCTCAGCATCTAGGCTTACCAGGACCGCCTCTAATTGTTGAGCTTGACATTTATGCATAAAACTACAGATGGTATATATATTATCCCGGGCCTGAAAAGAAAAAAAAAAAAAAAAGAAAGAAACACCAAGCATTTTCAGTTCTGCTGAGTAGATTTTTAGTCTGGAGCTTCACTTTAATGTTATGTCCAGGATCCAAGTTTCCATAACAGTTCTGTCCAGGGCCAGATTTACCATAAGGCATTCTAGGCACGTGCCTATAGGCGGCCTTATAGGACAGGGGCGGGTCCTGAATGTGCCCCTATGCAGAGAAAGAGTGGCAGTCGGCAGAGCAGAAGAAAACTAATCCGCCCGCCCACCGAATTGGAATGTCAGCCGCACAGCAAGTGTCCCGACTCCCCGCCTACCACTGTATACATTATCACATGCAGGGAAGTCAGGACACAGCACTAGTTTTCAGCTGCGAGCAGGGCAGGCTACAGCGTAGGCGGGGGTGTCGGGGGAGATAAGGGCGGCGTGCACTGTCCTCGGGCTGGCTTTATTTATTTTTGCACTCACACCAGGAGCTATTAGGGGAAAAGGTTTGGTTACTTCAAAGTCTGTAGGGGGAGGGAGGAAGAGAAAGCAGAGCTAGGCTATGCACAAAAAGCTCTGTCCCCCTTCTTTCTCACATGTGCAGGCTAGTAAAGTGACAGCCGAGTGGTGAGGAGAGCAGCACGGAATACTGTAACAAATGGCTTTAGTATGATTGCTGCTGACTACAGCTCTGCCCCATCCTCCTCCCCCTATCTATTGGTTCAGGTTCAGCCTGTGCCCGGGACATTTGAAGATGCCAGTGCTACCATGCTATTCCTGTTTCCCTTAAAGAGACACTGAAGCGAAAAAAAAATTATGATATTATGATTTGTATGTGTAGTACAGCTAAGAAATAAAACATTAAGATCAGATACATCAGTCTAATTGTTTCCAGTACAGGAAGAGGTAAAACTCCAGTTGTTATCTCTATGCAAAAAAGCAATTAAGCTCTGCGACTTTCAAAGTCGTGGAGAGGGCTGTATTCTGACTTTTATTATCTTAAGTGTTATTGAACTATTTACTGTTTCTCTGCCAGAGGAGAGGTCATTCGTTCACAGACTGCTCTGAAAGAATCATTTTGAATGCTGAGTGTTGTGTAATCTGCACACATTATAGAATGATGCAGTGTTAGAAAAAACACTATATACCTGAAAATAAAAATATGAGAATATTTTCTTTGCTGCTAAACTTCTAGTAATTATTCATATTACACAACCAATTCATTATATCATATATTTTTTTTCGCTTCAGTGTCTCTTTAAGCGTGCAGCTACACAGACCTGCATTGCAGCCAGCAAGATTTGCAGCCCCAGCCAGTTACAGGGACAAAGTAAGTGACTGGTCTTGCAGAGAGACTAATGCTGGATACACACGTTGCGTTTCCGCGTCGATGCGGCGTTCGATTCCCGTCGATTCGATTATTTCCGACATGTCCGATTCGCGGGTCGATGGATCGTTAGGTCGATTTGCCATACTTTACATGGCATTCGACCTAAAAATAATCGAAATGCGCTCGGAAATGCTCGGAAATAATCGAATCGACGCGAATCGAACGCCGCATCGAACGCGGAAACGCAACGTGTGTATCCAGCATGAGAAAGGCTTGGGACCCTAATTGATCCCCCCCCCCCCTCCTTTTTCTAGCTGAGACTATAATGCTTTTCCCTTCCCCCCCTTCTGAACAGTATCCCCTGCTGAGACAATCCTGTGATGCTTCCCAGTGTTTACATACGGTGACACCTCAGCTATGTCCAGTTGTCATCTGACCTGATCAGATGTCATTGCTGCTGTAATCAGGTCAGGTGACAGCTGGTCAGTGCTGAGGTGTTGCCCTATGTAAACACTTACTGAAAGCCAGGTTTTAGGTGTCAGATGGGGAGGGGGGGCCCCTTGAAAGAGTAAAGGGGCCCATACACCTAACGATTTTCCTGCCGATACAGCAGATTCGATCACTGTGATCGAATCTGCTGTGAAATCGTTGCGCAAACGCTGACAGAATGATCGATTTCCGTCCGAAATCAATCGTTCCCGGCGATCCGTCCGTGCGGAAGATTTCGCTCGATCACCGGCGGGTCGGGAGTGCATCGATAGCGGCGTTCGAATGCCCGACGACCGACGCTAGCTGCAATACATTACCTGCTCCGCGTGTCCCCGCTCTCTCTGCGGTCACTTCTCCGTGCTCAGCTCCTCCAGCTTCACTGAACTTCCTGTCCCGGCAGGAAGTTTAAACAGTAGAGCGCCCTCTACTGTTTAAACTTCCCCGGCAGGAAGTTAAGTGAAGCTGGAGGAGCCGAGCACAGAGGAGAAGACAGCGGAGACCGGGCGACACGCGCCGGCCGGAGCAGGTAATGTATGTGTGAGTGTGGGTGGGGGGGGGCAGCGGCTACAGCGGCAGCTTCACAGATTGTGATTGGTTTCATGCTGAAATCGATTCACAATCTGTTTGCAGTAAAGGCAGCCATACGATCCCTCTCTGATCAGATTCGATCAGAGAGGGATCTATCTGTTGGTCGGATCTGATGGCAAATCGACCAGTGTATAGCTACCGTAAAGGGAAGCATAGGATTGCCTCAGCAGGGGACATGGTTCAGAAGGGTAGGAGTAAGGTAGTCTCTCATCTAGAGAAGTGGGGATATCAGTGGTTAGTACTGCACCTGCACAAAAATCTCCCGGCCAAGTGATCGCGAGTGGCGCTGGCGCAGAAGATACCGACCTCACCAGGTCGGCATTGCAATGGAGGCGACCCTGGGAGACCGGCTGGGAACGTAGCTGCGGCAGTGTTGCCAACCGTCCGTGAATTTACGGACTTTCCGTAAATAAACACCTGAAATGGCAGCGTCCGTAAGGCTATAAATTACTTTCCTCGCATGCGCAGTTGCGCCTTTAATAGGCGCTGGCTGGGAAATGTGGGTCGGAAATTAGCCCCACCCCTCTCGCGTCACTGACTTCACCTCAGCCAGTGGCATGCCAGGCGGCCACATTCCTCCTCCCCCTTTATTTTCCCTGCCGAAGTTTGAGTTCTATCTCTTGCTCCAGCTCCTCGCAGACCTGTCCTGCTGGCCTGAAATCAGTGACAGTTACAGGCAACACATGCAGCCAGCGCCACAGCCAGAGCGGAGAGAACACTAGGAAAGGCCAACTGAGCGGCTGGGGGATGCTGAAGTCGGGGAAGTCACAGAGAGAGGTAGAGACCAGACACATGCGCCAAGGAGAGCCCACTCAGCCCATCACAGGTCACCGCACACGGTCCGTCTGGCTGCAGGAGGAAAGTTGAAGCTTTGTTTATTGTTTGAGGGAGGAGGGGAGCTTCCAACACAGAGTCACTCTGGCTGCTTGTTTATTTCTCTACCCCGCTGATTGCATCTGGCAGAGGAGGGTGTTCTGCTTGTCCCTAGGGAGGAACGGGTGACAGGAGTGAGGCAGGGAAGGGGTGGCAGGGAAGGGGTGGCAGAAGTGAGGCAGGGAAGGGGTGGAAGGAGTGTGGCAGGGAAGGGGTGGAAGGAGTGTGGCAGGGAAGGGGTGGAAGGAGTGTGGCAGGGAAGGGGTGGCAGGAGTGTGGCAGGGAAGGGGTGACAGAAGTGTGGCAGGGAAGGGGTGACAGAAGTGTGGCAGGGAAGGGGTGGCAGGAGTGTGGCAGGGAAGGGGTAGCAGGAGTGTGGCAGGGAAGGGGTGGAAGAAGTGTGGCAGGGAAGGGGTGACAGAGGGGTGGCAGGGAAGGGGTGACAGGAGTGAGGCAGGGAAGGGGTGGCAGGAGTGTGGCAGGGAAGGGGTGACAGAGGGGTGGCAGGGAAGGGGTGGCAGGGAAGGGGTGGCAGGAGTGTGGCAGGGAAGGGGTGGAAGAAGTGTGGCAGGGAAGGGGTGACAGAGGGGTGGCAGGGAAGGGGTGACAGGAGTGAGGCAGGGAAGGGGTGACAGGAATGTGGCAGGGAAGGGGTGGCAGGGAAGGGGTGACAGAAGTGTGGCAGGAGTGTGGCAGGGAAGGGGTGACAGGAGTGTGGCAGGGAAGGGGTGACAGAGGGGTGGCAGGGAAGGGGTGACAGAGGGGTGGCAGGAGTGAGGCAAGGAAGGGGTGGCAGAAGTGTGGCAGGGAAGGGGTGGCAGGAGTGAGGCAGGGAAGGGGTGGCAGAAGTGAGGCAGGGAAGGGGTGGCAGGAGTGAGGCAGGGAAGGGGTGACAGAGGGGTGGCAGGAGTGTGGCAGGGAAGGGGTGACAGAGGGATGACAGGGAAGGGGTGACAGAAGTGTGGCAGGGAAGGGGTGGCAGGAGTGAGGCAGGGAAGGGGTGGCAGAAGTGTGGCAGGGAAGGGGTGGCAGGAGTGAGGCAGGGAAGGGGTAGCAGAAGTGAGGCAGAGAAGGGGTGGCAGGAGTAAGGCAGGGAAGGGGTGACAGAGGGGTGGCAGGGAAGGGGTGGCAGGAGTGTGGCAGGGAAGGGGTGACAGAAGTGTGGCAGGGAAGGGGTGGCAGGAGTGTGGCAGAGAAGGGGTGGCAGGAGTGTGGCAGGGAAGGGGTGACAGAAGTGTGGCAAAGAAGAGGTGGCAGGAGTGAGGCAAGGAAGGATTGGCAGAAGTGTGGAAGGGAAGGAGTGACAGAGGGGTGGCAGGGAAGGAGTGACAGAGGGGTGGCAGGGAAGGGGTGACAGAAGTGTGGCAGGGAAGGGGTGGCAGGAGTGTGGCAGGGAAGGGGTGGCAGGAGTGAGGCAGGGAAGGGGTGGCAGAAGTGAGGCAGGGAAGGGGTGGCAGGAGTGAGGCAGGGAAGGGGTGACAGAGGGGTGGCAGGAGTGTGGCAGGGAAGGGGTGGCAGGACTGAGGCAGGGAAGGATTGGCAGAAGTGTGGCAGGGAAGGGGTGACAGAGGGGTGGCAGGGAAGGGGTGGCAGAAGTGTGGCAGGGAAGGGGTGGCAGGAGTGTGGGAGGGAAGGGGTGACAGAAGTGTGGCAGGGAAGGGATGACAGGGAAGGGGTGACAGGGGGGTGGCAGAGAAGGGGTGACAGGAGTGTGGCAGGGAAAGGGTGACAGCGGGGTGGCAGGGAAGGGGTGAAAGAGGAGTGGTAGGGAAGGGGTGACAGGAGTGTGGCAGGGAAGGGGTGGCAGGAGTGTGGCAGGGAAGGGGTGGCAGGAGTGTGGCAGGGAAGGGGTGACAGGAATCTGGGAGGGAAGGGGTGACAGAAGTCTCTGTGGCAGGGAAGGGGTTAAAGGGATGGCCATCAGACTAAAGCCAGAAAATATGCCAGATCATATGTATTTTTTGGTGAAGTGCTTTCAGATTATGTGTATTTTTGGGGTCGAAACAATATGGTGGACCGGTGCTCAAACCCACTTACATCACTGCGAAAAGTGATGTATATTTGGCCCCACCCATGACCACGCCCATGTTATGTGACCACGCCCATTTTTATATTGCTCGGCGGCTAATCGAGCCGCCGGATCGCTGCAATGTCCCACAGTGTAGATGGGGCTTAAGGGTCCTGGTCGGCGCCCTCTGACCCAGACATACTATGCTGTGTATGCACAGTATGTCCACTTTGGGTGCCTTGTGACCGCGCTTGCTGGGAATCCCAAGTGCTTTACATGCGCACTCCCGCACCAAGACGTACCCGGCGGACATACTGCACATGCACAGAATAGTATGTGAGGGTCACAGGGTGCTGACCAGGACCCTTTCAACAGGGAGGATAACGGGCAAATGGATGCAGACACCAGGAGACGCAGTAAGCATATGCACAACTCCCTCCATACACACAGGGCGTCAATTTCATGATATATTTAGGATTAAGGTATCCTTTGAGGACTGAGGAGGATCTTACTATAATATAATAATAACATTATGATTATTTTATGGTGAAACGCTGGCCACATTACGATCATTTTTTGGTGAAACGCTGGCCACATTATGATCATTTTTTGGTGAAACGCTGGCCACATAAAAAATTATTTTCTAGTGAAACATTGCCACGTTACGATTATTTTCAGTTGAAACGCTGCTGCATTACAATTGTTTTCTGGTGCAAGATTGCCGCATTATGATTATATGATGGTGAATCATTGCTGTGTTACAATTATTTTCTTGTGCAAGATTGCCGCATTACGATTATTTTACGGTGAATCATTTGCAGCATTACGATTATTTTATGGTGAAAGATTGCCGCATTACGATTATTTTATAGTGAAGCCCTGCTTGCATTTCATGTGTTAGAGGTAACGGTTCTTGCATTTCATGTGTTAGAGGTAATAGTTCTTGCTTTTCATGTGTCGGAAGTAATAGTTCTTGCATTTTATGTGTTGGGGGTAATAATTCTTGCATTTCATGTGTCGGAGATAACGGTTGTTGCATTTTATGTGTTGGAGGTAATGGGTCTTGCATTTCATGTGTTGGAAGTAATGGTTCTTGCATTGCCGCCTCACTGTTACGCGTTACATTACAGTTAGCCCCGCCCATGTAACGTCATGACCACACCCATGCACTAGCGTTACTGAATAAAAATGTGCTTGAACATGATGCCCCCTTTCACATTTCTGACTGTCCCCTTATATGTGCCTTTCTAGAACCGGCCCTGGTTTCTATGTGAGGAAGCATGACACAGCTGCTTCCCACTAGCTGGGAGGAGGGGAACAATGCACCAATGTACTGCCTGCCTTCCACTAGAACTAACCAATTACTGTCTGCCTGCCACTAGAACCGACCAATTACTGCCTGCTTGCCACTAGAATCGACCGATCACTACCAGCCTGGCACTAGGAATGTTGATCATTCCATGTCTGCCACTAAATTCAACCGATCACCAGCAGCCTGGCACTAGGACTGACCGATCACTGCCTATCTGCCACTAGAAATGACTAATCACTCCCAGCCTGGCACTAGGAATGTCGATCATTTCATGTCTGCCTCTAGATTCGACCGGTCACTACCAGCCTGGCACTAGGACTGACCGATCACTGCCTGTCTGCCCCTAGAATGGACTGATCACTACCAGCCTGGCACTAGGAATGTCGATCATTTCATGTCTGCCACTAGATTCAACTGATCACTACCAGCCTGGCACTAGGACTGACCGATCACTGCCTGCCTGTCCCTAGAATCGACCGATCACTACCAGCCTGGCACTAGGAATGTCAATCATTCCATGTCTGCCACTAGATTCAACTGATCACTCCCAGCCTGGAACTAGTACTGACCGATCACTGCCTGTCTGCCACTAGAATCAACTGATCACTACCAGCCTGGCCCTAGGATTAACCAAATACTACCAGCCTGCCAATAGATTTGACCGATCAGTACCTGCTGTACCAGTATCTTAAAAAACAATCCAGAACTGCTCTGGTGTGCACCAGCCCAGAGTCCTGTCCAATTCCACAATAAACCCATTAGCAATAGTTGTTGGGCTTGTGGAAAAATGTTGTTTTTCAAGGATATAAAAAATTGCATTTCCGATAACATAGTGGGGGCCCAATTGGGTTCCTTTCTGCCGCAATACACATAGAAAGTAATGAAGTGCACTTTTTACCTAGAAAACGTGCGCACCTAAACTACCTGCTTTGTCTAATACTGGGTGCTCCTCTAGCTGTTTTTACACTCTCACTCTGACTGATATGTAGCCTAGAAACTTGCACTGCCCTTATATTTCTATTTTGATGTTGCACCACACTTCCTGTGTGCAATCATTCCAAATTACAAAGCACGGACTGTTTATCCATTCCATCTAACCTATATTCCTTTACTATTCAATGATTGCTGTGTGTTCCAATAACAGTTATCGGTGTCATGGGCGTCCGCAGAAAATTTTCCGGGGGGGGGGAAGGGGGGAGGAAGAAGTGGGGCGGCGCACGCCGAAAATTTGGGGTGGTGTTGTGTGGCGCGCTACGTCATGCGACGCGCATAGCACGCTGCGTCGAAAAATGGGTGTGCTCATGAACCAGAATGTGGGCATGGTCGTGGCTGGAGACAGGTTTACATAAACTTAGCAATGGTGGGACATTAGATTAGGACAGTGGTGGCGAACCTTTTGGAGGTCGAGTGCCCAAACTGCAACCCAAAAGTCACTTTACTATCGCAAAGTGCCAACAGCAATTTAAACTAAATACAAACGTTTTAACTCATACATGAACATTATGGAAAATCCAAGTTGAAAATAAACTGTGAAGATAAACAATTTCATCCATCCTACCCCTGAAAAATGTATTCATTTTGTTAGAACCTCCCAGTTTCATTTTCTGTTTTAAAAAGCTGAAAAAGTAGGTTTAATGCTATTGTCTCATATGATGATGATTCAGCTTTATCCATAGTCTCGCAGTTAGCAATCATGTGACCCCCAACAAGACAAATTCAGCAATCATGAGACCTCCCCATCAAGACAAATTCAGCAATCATGAGACCCCCAACATGACCAACTCACCAATCATGAGGCCCCCAACAAGACAAATTCAGCAATCGTGAGGCCCCCAACAAGACAAATGCAGAGATCTTGAGGCCCCCAACAAATCATGAGGCCCCCAACAAGACAAATTCAGTAACCATGAGGCCCCCAACAAGACAAATTCAGCAGTCATGAGTCACATAAATAGACAGCATTTCACATAAATAGGCAGAATAATATGGTAGACACCTCTAATCTGCCAGCAGTTCCCCAAAATACACTCAATCTGACAGCAGTGGTTCCCAAAAATAGGTAGCCCCAGGTCTATAGGTGTCCCCAGAATAGGTGGCCAGCGGTATAGATGTCCCCAGAACAGGTAGCCAGGGGTAAAGATGTCCCCAGAACAGGTAGCCAGGGGTATATGTGCCCAGTATATGTAGGCAGGGGTATATGTGTCCAGTATATGTAGTCAGAGGTATATGTGCCCAGTATATGTAGTCAGGGGTATATGTGCCCAGTATATGTAGTCAGGGGTATATGTCCCCAGTATATGTAGCCAGAGGTATAGATGAACCCAGTATATGTAGTCAGGGGTATATGTCCCCAGTATATGTAGCCAGAGGTATAGATGACCCCAGTATATGTAGTCAGAGTTATACAGTGGTGTGAAAAACTATTTGCCCCCTTCCTGATTACTTATTCTTTTGCATGTTTGTCACACTTAAATGTTTCTGCTCATCAAAAACCATTAACTATTAGTCAAAGATAACATAATTGAACACAAAATGCAGTTTTAAATTACATTTTTTATTATTTAGTGAGGAAAAAAACTCCAAATCTACATGGCCCTGTGTGAAAAAGTGATTGCCCCCTTGTTAAAAAATAACTTAACTGTGGTTTATCACATCTGAGTTCAATTTCTGGAGTCACCCCTAGGCCTGATTACTGCCTCACCTGTTTCAATCGAGAAATCACTTAAATAGGAGATATCTGACACAGAGAAGTAGACCAAAAGCACCTCAAAAGCTAGACATCATGCCAAGATCCAAAGAAATTCAGGAACAAATGAGAAAACAAAAGAAATTGAGATCAATCAGTCTGGTAAAGGTTATAAAGCCATTTCTAAAGCTTTGGGACTCCAGCGAACCACAGTGAGAGCCATTATCCACAAATGGCAAAAACATGGAACAGTGATGAACCTTCCCAGGAGTGGCCGGCCGACCAAAATTACCCCAAGAGCGCAGAGAAAACTCATCCGAGAGGCCACAAAAGACCCCAGGACAACATCTAAAGAACTGCAGGCCTCACTTGCCTCAATTAAGGTCAGTGTTCACGACTCCACCATAAGAAAGAGACTGGGCAAAAACGGCCTGCATGGCAGATATCCAAGGCACAAACCACTTTTAAGCAAAAAGAACATTAAGGCTCGTCTCAATTTTGCTAAAAAAATCTCAATGATTGCCAAGACTTTTGGGAAAATACCTTGTGGACCGACGAGACAAAAGTTAAACTTTTTGGAATGTACGTGTCCCGTTACATCTGGCGTAGAAGTAACACAGCATTTCAGCAAAAGAACATCATACCAACAGTAAAATATGGTGGTGGTAGTGTGATGGTCTGGGGTTGTTTTGCTGCTTCAGGACCTGGAAGGCTTGCTGTGATAGATGGAACCATGAATTCTACTGTCTACCAAAAAATCCTGAAGGAGAATGTCCGGCCATCTGTTCGTCAACTCAAGCTGAAGCGATCTTGGGTGCTGCAGCAGGACAATGACCCAAAACACACCAGCAAATCCACCTCTGAATGGCTGAAGAAAAACAAAATGAAGACTTTGGAGTGGCCTAGTCAAAGTCCTGACCTGAATCCTATTGAGATGTTGTTGTATGACCTTAAAAAGGCGGTTCATGCTAGAAAACCCTCAAATAAAGCTGAATTACAACAATTCTGCATAGATGAGTGGGCCAAAATTCCTCCAGAGCGCTGTAAAAGACTTGTTACAAGTTATCGCAAACGCTTGATTGCAGTTATTGCTGCTAAGGGTGGCCCAACCAGTTATTAGGTTCAGGGGGCAATTTCTTTTTCACACAGGGCCATGTAGGTTTTGAGTTTTTTTTCTCACTAAATAATAAAAACCATCATTTAAAACTGCATTTTGTGTTCAATTATGTTATCTTTGAGTAATAGTTTGCGGTTTTTGATGAGCAGAAATATTTAAGTGTGACAAACATGCAAAAGAATAAGTAATCAGGAAGGGGCAAATAGTTTTTCACGCCACTGTATGTGCCCAGTATATGTAGGCAGGTGTATATGTGCCCAGCATATGTAGGCAGGTGTATATGTGCCCAGTATATGTAGGCAGGGGTATAGATGACCCCAGTATATGTAGTCAGGGCTATAGTGGCTGGATAGTGTAATTGTTAAGGGCTATACCTCTGTCATGGGAGACCAGGGTTCGAATCTCGGCTCTGCCTGTTCAGTAAGCCAGCACCTATTCAGCAGGAGACCTTAGGCAAGTTCCCTAACACTGCTACTGCCTATAGAGCGCGTCCTAGTGGCTGCACCTCTGGCGCTTTGAGTCCGCCAGGAAAAAAGCGCTATATAAGAGATATAAAGATGTCCCCAGAACAGGTAGGCAGGGGTATATGTGGGCAGGGGTATATGTGCCCAGTATATGTAGGCAGGGGTATATGTGCCCAGTATATGTAGTCAGGGGTATATGTGCTCAGTATATGTAGCCAGGGGTATATGTGCCCGGTATACATAGCCAGGGGTGTATGTGCCCGGTATACGTAGCCAGGGGTATATGAGCCCAGTATACGTAGCCAGGGGTATATGTGCCCGGTATATGTAGCCAGGGGTATATGTGCCCGGTATATGTAGCCAGGGGTATATGTCCCCAGTATACGTAGGCAGGGGTATATGTGCCCAGTATACGTAGCCAGGGGTATATGTGCCCGGTATACGTAGCCAGGGGTATATGTGCCCGGTATATGTGCCCGGTACATGTAGCCAGGGGTATATGTCCCCAGAATAAGTAGCCAGGGGTATATGTGCCCAGTATATGTAGCCAGGGGTATATGTGCCCAATATATGTAGCCAGGGGTATATGTGCCCAGTATATGTAGCCAGGGGTATATGTGCCCAGTATATGTAGCCAGGGGTATATGTGCACAGTATATGTAGCCAGGGATGTATGTCCCCAGTAAATGTAGGCAGGGGTATATGTGCACAGTATATGTAGCCAGGGGTAAATGTCCCCAGTATATGTAGCCAGGGGTATATGTGCCCAGTATATGTAGCCAGGGGTATATCTCCCCAGTATATGTAGGCAGGGCTATATCTCCCCAGTATATGTAGCGAGGGGCATATGTCCCCAGTATATGTAGGCAGGGGTATACAGTGGTGTGAAAAACTATTTGCCCCCTTCCTGATTTCTTATTCTTTTGCATGTTTGTCACACTTAAATGTTTCTGCTCATCAAAAACCGTTAACTATTAGTCTAAGATAACATAATTGAACACAAAATGCAGTTTTAAATGATGGTTTTTATTATTTAGTGAGAAAAAAAACCTCCAAATCTACATGGCCCTGTGTGAAAAAGTGATTGCCCCCCTCGTTAAAAAATAACTTAACTGTGGTTTATCACACCTGAGTTCAATTTCTGTAGTCACCCCCAGGCCTGATTACTGCCACACCTGTTTCAATCAAGAAATCACTTAAATAGGAGCTATCTGACACAGAGAAGTAGACCAAAAGCACCTCAAAAACTAGACATCATGCCAAGATCCAAAGAAATTCAGGAACAAATGAGAACAAAGTACTGTAATTGAGATTTATAAGTCTGGTAAAGGTTATAAAGCCATTTCTAAAGCTTTGGGACTCCAGCGAACCACAGTGAGAGCCATTATCCACAAATGGCAAAAACATGGAACAGTGATGAACCTTCCCAGGAGTGGCCGGCCGACTAAAATTACCCCAAGAGCGCAGAGAAAACTCATCCGAGAGGCCACAAAAGACCCCAGGACAACATCTAAAGAACTGCAGGCCTCACTTGCCTCAATTAAGGTCAGTGTTCACGACTCTACCATAAGAAAGAGACTGGGCAAAAACGGTCTGCATGGCAGATATCCAAGGCGCAAACCACTTTTAAGCAAAAAGAACATTAAGGCTTGTCTCAATTTTGCTAAAAAAAACATCTCAATGATTGGCAAGACTTTTGGGAAAATACCTTGTGGACCTACGAGACAAAAGTTGAACTTTTTGGAAGGTGCGTGTCCCGTTACATCTGGCGTAGAAGTAACACAGCATTTCAGCAAAAGAACATCATACCAACAGTAAAATATGGTGGTGGTAGTGTGATGGTCTGGGGTTGTTTTGCTGCTTTAGGACCTGGAAGGCTTGCTGTGATAGATGGAACCATGAATTCTACTGTCTACCAAAAAATCCTGAAGGAGAATCTGTTTGTCAACTCAAGCTGAAGCGATCTTGGGTGCTGCAGCAGGACAATGACCCAAAACACGCCAGCAAATCCACCTCTGAATGACTGAAGAAAAACAAAATGAAGACTTTGGAGTGGCCTAGTCAAAGTCCTGACCTGAATCCTATTGAGATGTTGTCGCATGACCTTAAAAAGGCGGTTCATGCTAGAAAACCCTCAAATAAAGCTGAATTACAACAATTCTGCAAAGATGAGTGGGCCAAAATTCCTCCAGAGCGCTGTAAAAGACACGTTGCAAGTTATCGCAAACGCTTAATTGCAGTTATTGCTGCTAAGGGTGGCCCAACCAGTTATTAGGTTCAGGGGGCAATTTCTTTTTCACACAGGGCCATGTAGGTTTTGAGTTTTTTTTCTCACTAAATAATAAAAACCATCATTTAAAACTGCATTTTGTGTTCAATTATGTTATCTTTGACTAATAGTTAACGGTTTTTGATGAGCAGAAACATTTAAGTGTGACAAACATGCAAAAGAATAAGAAATCAAGAAGGGGGCAAATAGTTTTTCACACCACTGTATGTCGGCAGGGGTATATGTCCCCAGAATAAGTAGACAGGTGTGCCCCTAGCAGGAGGGGAGCAGCGCAGAGAAGAGGGAGAGCTATGGGCACGGTGGGGAAGGAGGGGGCATCTCCCCCCCTCCTTCCCTCACCTTAGGGCTCTTCCTCCCTCGCTCTCCCCTCTGGAACGAAGTGTTGTGCAGTGGCTGGCTGCGGGCGGCCAGGGGGGGGGGGGTGTCGACAGCCGCCCGAATTTGCCATATGTGCGGACGCCCATGATTGGTGTAGGTTCTCATTATTAAGGTGGCCACACACCATACAATTTTTTAAATATCTGTTCAATTTAAGAATTGCAATCAATTTTTCTGACTGATTGTAACATTTCAAAAATATGACCAATGTGCTATGTTCAATTTTTTCCTCAATTATGATAAAAATGATTGAAAACTCAGAGAAAATTGCTAGGGTGTGTATATGAATAAATTAACAATCCAACACACACTATACAATCTTTAGTAGAAATTGAAGAGAAATATCTGGCATTCCAGATCGATTTAAACGAAAAAAACAGGAAATATGATCGGATTTTTCAGTCGAATGAAAAAAAGCTTTTGATTTTTTCGAGAGATACGATCGTTTTTATCGAATTACTGTAAAATCGGATGATTTTATTGTATCGTGTGTGGCCACCTTTAATTGCATGGTATCGCGTAACCTCTATCTGTACGATGCTTGATTACGGCCGCTGTAATATCAGATAGAGCAGCCCGGAAGCTCCCTTCCTCACAGAGTATCACGCATGCTCAGTGGGATCGTAAGCCTTTGCGCAGGGTCCTCCTCCTTTTGAGTCCTACCTGATCATGCATGCACCTCCATCAGGGTCGGACTGGGCCACAGTAGTACAGTTTTTTCCCTCGGTGGGCCCCGACTCCAGGTCTCTGGTGGGCCCCCCTCCTTGTCTGACAGAGCTCCAATTGCTGCCTGCAGCACAAAAATTCTCTTCTCAGTGCTGTAATCACTCATGCTGAGAGCAGTGGTGTACAGGATCTTCTCAAAAAATTAGCATATTGTGATAAAGTTCATTATTTTCTGTAATGTACTGATAAACATTAGACTTTCATATATTTTAGATTCAAATACACACAACTGAAGTAGTTCAAGCCTTTTATTGTTTTAATATTGATGATTTTGGCATACAGCTCATGAAAACCCAAATTTCCTATCTCAAAAAATTAGCATATTTCATCCGACCAATAAAAGAAAAGTGTTTTTAAAACAAAAAAAAGTCAACCTTCAAATAATTATGTTCAGTTATGCACTCAATACTTGGTCGGGAATCCTTTTGCAGAAATGACTGCTTCAATGCGGCGTAGCATGGAGACAATCAGCCTGTGGCACTGCTCAGGTGTTATGGAGGCCCAGGATGCTTCGATAGCGGCCTTAAGCTCATCCAGAGTGTTGGGTCTTGCGTCTCTCAACTTTCTCTTCACAATATCCCACAAATTCTCTATGGGGTTCAGGTCAGGAGAGTTGGCAGGCCAATTGAGCACAGTAATACCATGGTCAGTAAACCATTTACCAATGGTTTTGGCACTGTGAGCAGGTGCCAGGTTGTGCTGAAAAATGAAATCTTCATCTCCATAAAGCTTTTCAGCAGATGGAAGCATGAACCCACTTCTGAACCAGAAACAGTGGCAGAAGCGCTTGACCTGGGCTACAGAGAAGCAACACTGGACTGTTGCTCAGTGGTCCAAAGTACTTTTTTCGAATGAAAGCAACTTTTACATGTCATTCGGAAATCAAGGTGCCAGAGTCTGGAGGAAGAGTGGGGAGAGGGAAATGCCAAAATGCCTGAAGTCCAGTGTCAAGTACCCACAGTCAGTGATGGTCTGGGGTGCCATGTCAGCTGCTGGTGTTGGTCCACTGTGTTTTATCAAAGGCAGGGTCAATGCAGCTAGCTATCAGGAGATTTTGGAGCACTTCATGCTTCCATTTGATGAAAAGCTTTGTGGAGATGAAGATTTCATTTTTCAGCACGACCTGGCACCTGCTCACAGTGCCAAAACCACTGGTAAATGGTTTACTGACCATGGTATTACTGTGCTCAATTGGCCTGCCAACTCTCCTGACCTGAACCCCATAGAGAATCTGTGGGATATTGTGAAGAGAAAGTTGAGAGACGCAAGACCCAACACTCTGGATGAGCTTAAGGCCGCTATCGAAGCATCCTGGGCCTCCATAACACCTGAGCAGTGCCACAGGCTGATTGCCTCCATACCACGCCACATTGAAGCAGTCATTTTTGCAAAAGGATTCCCGACCAAGTATTGAGTGCATAACTGAACATAATTATTTGAAGGATGACTTTTTTTTTGTTTTAAAAACACTTTCTTTTATTGGTCGGATAAAATATGCTAATTTTTTGAGATAGGAATTTTGGGTTTTCATGAGCTGTATGCCAAAATCATCAATATTAAAACAATAAAAGTCTTGAACTACTTCAGTTGTGTGTATTTATATCTAAAATATATGAAAGTCTAATGTTTATCAGTACATTACAGAAAATAATGAACTTTATCACAATATGCTAATTTTTTGAGAAGATCCTGTAGCTAAGGAGCTGTAGGCCTCGATGCAAATTTTACAATGGGGCCCACCAAGCACTCTATACATAACAATTGATACGACGCACCAAAACTTGCCAATGGTAACTACAGTGTCAGAGGTGCAAGAAGGGCATGGGAAATAGCTTGCTAATGATTACCACTGTTCAAAGTATCTCTAGAAGTGATTATTATGAGCACAGGCCTAATAGAGAGGTAATACTGTAGTTGAGGGAGGGCCCTTCGGGCCCCGATGCGGTTGCAACCTCTGCGGTCGCAACCTCTGCAAAGTAGGACGTTACTTTATATTGAAGGAGGGGACTCTATGCAAAGTTTTGCTGGGCAGCAGTGTCTCTGAATTACAATGCTGCTAAGATCATGTACATTTGGCCCTGTCCATAATACATCATGACCACGCCCACCTTCCGGTGCATGGCCACGCCCTTTTTTCACTGCAATCATGGGATGTGTGGGCCCCAGGTTGAAATTTCTTTGGTGGGCCCCCATTGTCCCAGTCCGACCCTGACCTCCATTACTGTGAACCCATGCTAGGCATCTGAGTGAACCTAACTTGCCTAATCTCCGTTCTCCCATCTAGTGACTGACTAAGCATTACCTTGTACTCATCCTGTGCTGCATGATCTGGTCTTTCTTATATATTCATGTATTGTCATTTTGCTGTATGTCACCTCTAAATATTGTCTGTAACCTAAACTAATGTCCAGCGCTGCGTAATATGTTGGCGCTTTATAAGTACAATAAATAAAAAAATAAATGTTAGATATTATTTTCCAGAAATATCTCCGCTTCCACACCTCCTACACTCCCGAAATTTTGAGGGTAGGGAGGTACGCTGACCAGACGTCCCGCTTTGGCCGGGACGCGTCCCACATTTGGGGTCCCCTGTCCCAGGCTGGCTGGTGTCCCAGGTAACGTCCCGCTTTTTGCTCAGGCACCGGCCGCGGGACTCTGGTCAGTGGCCAAATTCTCCCTTCTCCTTCGCCCTCCGATCCGCCTCCTCTGCTCTCCAGGCTACTTGATCAGCTCTCTGGGCTGCCGCCTCCTCCACCCTAGGAGCCGCCCTCTGACACCTCCTCCGCCCTCCAGGCTGCCTCTTGGACTCTCTGGGCCGCCTCCTCCACTCACCACCCTCCGAGCTGGCAATGTCCCGCACGGCTGTCTGGCCCCTCCCCCAGCATGCTGTTTGATGATGCACAGCTGCCGGGCCACGAGGGGACAGAGCCAGCGAGATGGTGAAGAAGGTGCTGGGGCGCCCTCCCAGCGAGCCAGTCCTGTAGGTGGGCAAAAAGAAGAAGGTGAGGGCGCTCTCCTCACCCACACAGTGTATCCCCCCCCCCCCGTTTTCCAATTTAGTGTCACCATACTCACCCCCCTAGTGTACCCTCCCTACTAATTGTCGCCCTCCTCACCCACCCAGTGTACCCTTCCCACGTAGTGTACCCTCCTCACCCACTCAGTGTCGCCCTCCCTACCCACCCAATGTACCCTCCCCACCCAGTGTCACCCTCCTCACCCACCCAATGTACCCTCCCCACCCAGTGTCACCCTCCTCACCCACCCACTGTACCCTCCCCACCCAGTGTCACCCTCTTCACCCACCCAGTGTACCCTCCCCACTCAGTTTCACCCTCCTCACCCACCCAGTGTACCCTCCCCACCCAGTGTCACCCTCCTCACCCACCCACTGTACCCTCCCCACCCAGTGTCACCCTCCTCACCCACCCAATGTACCCTCCCCACCCAGTGTCACCCTCCTGACCCACCCAATGTACCCTCCCCACCCAATGTACCCTCCCCACCCAGTGTCACCCTCCTCACCCACCCAGTGTACCCTCCCCACCCAGTGTCACCCTCTTCACCCACCCAGTGTACCCTCCCCACTCAGTTTCACCCTCTTCACCTACCCAGTGTACCCTCCCCACTCAGTGTCACCCTCCTCACCCACCCAGTGTACCCTCCCCACCCAGTGTCACCCTCCTCACCCACCCAGTGTACCCTCCCCACTCAGTTTCACCCTCCTCACCCACCCAGTGTACCCTCCCCACTCAGTGTCACCCTCCTCCCCACCTAGTGTACCCTCCCCACTCAGTGTCATCCTCCTTCCCACCCAGTGTACTCTTTCCACTCAGTTTAACCCTCCTCACCCACCCAGTGTACCCTCCCCACTCAGTTTAACCCTCCTCACCCACCCAGTGTACCCTCCCCACTCAGTTTAACCCTCCTCACCCACCCAGTGTACCCTCCCCACTCAGTGTCACCCTCCTCCCCACCTAGTGTACCCTCCCCACTCCGTGTCACCCTCCTACCCACCTAGTGTACCCTCCCCACTCCGTGTCACCCTCCTCCCCACCTAGTGTACCCTCCCCACTCCGTGTCACCCTCCTCCCCACCCAGTGTAACCTCTCCACTCAGTGTCTCCCTCCTCCCCACCCAATGTACCCTCCCCACTCCGTGTCACCCTCCTCCCCACCCAGTGTAACCTCCCCACTCAGTGTCTCCCTCCTCCCCACCCAATGTACCCTCCCCACTCTGTGTCACCCTCCTCCCCACCTAGTGTACCTTCCCCACTCAGTGTCACCCTCCTCCCCACCTAGTGTCCCTCCCCACTCAGTGTCACCCTCCTCACCCACCCAGTGTACCCTCCCCACTCAGTGTCTCCCTCCTCCCCACCTAGTGTACTCTCACCACTCAGTGTCACCTTCCTCACCCACCCAGTGTTACCCTACTCTCCATGCAATGCCACTCTACCCCCCCCCCCCCCCCACCCAGTGTCACCATCCCTGAAGCACCCAGTATCACCCTCCCATCCCAATAATATTTGCTTGTTTTAACATATTTACCCTCCCCACTCAGTGTCAGTGTCATGTTGTGGCGCACCGCATTCCCGTACCACTCCGTCCCAGGTTGGGCACTGAAAAATCTGGTCACTGTAAGGGAGGGGACCCCCCCATCTAGCTCTGCGCCGAATTGCAGCCCCCGAGCCCCGCTGGTTCACGAGACTGATTACAGAAAACCCAGGGCCCCCAACCGCCCCGTTTTCGGCGGGACGGTCCCGATTTTGGGGGGCCGTCCCGCTGTCCCGCGCTGCCCCCCCCCCCCCCCCCCTGGTCCCGGCCGCTGGGGAGTGAGGGGGGAAAAAGCCGATCGAGGCACCAGCCCGCCCGGTATGCGGCATGGATGGCTGGCATCACAGGAAGCGAGAAGATCAGAGGAGATCCCGGTACGCAGCGGAGAGGCAGTGGTAAGACTTACTGCCCGCTCCGCTGCCCATATTACTGTGCGGGGGGAAGGGGACATAGTAGGAGGAGGGAGAAGGATAATGATGGCGGCAGCGGCGGCCATCCATGCCGCATACCGGGCAGGCTGGTGCCTCGATCGGCTTTTTTTCCCCCCTCTCTCTGCCTGGCCATCCCCCTTCTCCTCACCACCACCACCCCGGCACCCTCCCATTTGGGAGTAATTTAACAATTATTAAAAAAACAACCTTTTTTTTTCCTGGGGTGGGCGTGACTAGGGGGTTGGGGGCGTGGCCAGGGGTGTGGCCTAATTGTCCCGTTTTGGGACATTGAAATGTTGGGAGGTATGGAACCTATCTCGGGAACTAGCGGGGCTTGGGGGCTGCAATTCGGCACAGAGCTAGATCAGGGGTCCCCTCCCTACCCTGAAAATTTTGGGAGCGTACATGGTGTGGAAGCAGAGATATTTAGGACGTTTCACGTGGCTGCACAATTTAATGGGCGGCAGGCTCCTACTGCGCATGTGGGGCTGCACTATCTGTCACTACACCGCTCCTACAGAAACTTGGCAGAAAAGATACCTAATTATCGATAGTATTACGTTTGTGTAATGTCGGAATGCGCAGGCGGGAAGCAGCCTTCCTCATTGAGTATCACGCATGCTCAGTGGGAAGTTAGACATTACCTGAAATATCTCCGCTTCCGCACCACCTACATTCCCGAAATTTTCAGGGGAGGGAGGGGACCCCCAGATCTAGCTCTGTGTCAAATTGCAGCCCCCGAGCCCCTCTAGTTCCCGAGATAGGTTTGCTGCAATCAGTCTCGGGAACCAGCGGGACTTGGGGGCTGCAATTCGGTACAGAGCTAGATCTGGGGGTCCCCTCCCTCCCCTGAAAATTTCGGAAGTGTACTAGTGTTGTCCGGATCATGAACGATTCGGATCTTTGATCCGAATCTATTTTATGAGTCGATCATCCGAATCATCAAAATGAGTGATTCGGATCGCAAAAGGGGCGGGGCCAGGAGCGACACGCCCCCTCTCAGCGGGCAGCGGGGTTCGGGAAGCAGAGCAGGGATGGATTGCTGAGTTGGAGAGGAGCCAGCCTTGCAGGGAGACAGGTAGATGAGAGAGGGGACATGGGTGCCACTGCCAGATATGTGTAGAGCACACATACTGGCTGCAATGTGCTGCCCATTATAGGCTGTCTGTTCCGTAGTGCTGCACAGTGAACACATGGGAAGCTTTTGGCTCAGCACAGCTCAGTAACTTTGCAGACAGTGTGATTGAAAGGCAATATAATCCTCCTGCACTCGGCACTAAACAGCTGCACTTATCTTCTGGGAATGCTTTCTTTCACTGTGCGACCTTTTCTTTCAAAGTGTACAGATGAACATATAGGTGAAATATATGTAAAGCATATGACTTCAGCATGTGGGTATTACGTGCAAACATTTCTGCTCTCTGCTCGTCCCTCCTCCCATCTCTGTCCACTCCCTGCCCTCTGTCCATCTTCTCCCCTTCTCTGTGTGTCCACTCCCTCCCCTTCTCCTGTCCACAGACCTGTCCTGCTGTTCATTTCACCCCGAATGCTTCCGGTAGTAAAATGATCCGAGATTCGAATCAAAGATCCGGATCTCTTCAATGATCCGATTCGAATCATCCGGATCATTGAAAAGATCCGAACTTCCCATCTCTAAAGTGTACATAGTGTGGAAGCGGAGATATTTAGGACGGTTTACGTGGCTGTACAATTTAATGGGACGCAGACTCTTACTGCGCATGCGGGACTGCCCATTCTGCAATTCGGTAGAGCACAATCTGACTCCGCAGCAGCAGACATTTTCTTGGAGATCAACAACTTGGGCGGCGCTGGTTTACCAGAAGTGGGGACAGGAAATACTCTTCTACTCCGAAGACAGTAAATACACACCCTGTGTCGTCGGCTTGACGTAAGGAGACTCCCGTGATTGTGACGTCTGGTATAGGCTAAACAGGAAGAGTAGAGGCGAAAGGTAGGTGTAGTAACTATTCGGGGGGTAGAGGTGAGTTTGGTAATAAGAATGATGGCGATGCAAAATATTCCAGTTAATACGGACTTAAACATTTTCAAGCCTTAGATAGGATGACTGTGAACAGGATACAGAACCAGAGAGGATACGTGATGGTGGAACGTGGGCTGGAAAACTGTGTTTTGTGCTGCTGGAAATCTACATTGACAAGTGCTGTGTCAACCTCTGGTTAAAGGGCCAAGGTACGATGGAAGAGTATGGTGTTGCGCAGGAACTAGAATGCCCCCTCTTCCGTTTGCCGGTGTTCCGGCGTGTATACGTGTATAGTGTGTATAACT